>NW_028163726.1:0-18551 GCF_964263955.1 Coregonus lavaretus
GCTCTGAAGTAGGCTCCCCTATAGCTCTGAAGTAGTCTCCCCTATAGCTCTGAAGTAGTCTCCCGAATAGCTCTGAAGTAGTCTCCCCAATAGCTCTGAGCAAATACAGTACCTGGACACTACTAGTCTCACACACAGACGCTGTCCAGTCTCAATCTCCCCTCTCTCTCTCCCTCGCCAGAGAAACACTGTATACAGTAGGGTCTCCTCTCGTCAGTGGACACCCCTCACACACACACACACACACACACACACACACACACACACACACACACACAAAGATGCCATTGTCGCACAGGAGAGGGGGTGTCACTGGGGACACAGTGTTTGAGAAGAGCAGCCCTTGTCCCTCCAGTGAAAAAAGACAGTAGCACAATGGGGGACTGTACAGTTCCATTGGCCCAGGAGAAAACATTATTCTGGCCTGGTACAGAGGATGTCAGTAAAGCCCAGTATAGCCCCACATCCCCCCCCCACTGGGTCCATGAATTTCCTAAAGGGTTGGTGCTGCAGAGACCGGAGTGACAAAGCAGGCTCTAGCTACACACACACACACACACACACACACACACACACACACACACACACACACACAGCAGGTTTGTACAGTACGTAGTCTATGAGAGGATTAAATGAGAGGTAGAGAAAAGAGGGGGGGGGGGGGGGGGGGGGGGGGGGGGTTCGCCCTATACAATAACAATAACACTAGGCTAGCAACCTAGAGATTAATTATTGTCATGTAAGCTATATGGGAGATGAATTATTAATATTTATTCATGACAGAAATGGAAAGTGTTGAAGGCTAGATGAATACCATTCAGTCTGAAGTTCCACAACAATTTAACTCCACAAGCAGTAGACAGAGGTCACTAAGCTCAGTTCACCTTGTTAATTGTGTGGTCAGGTAGTTGTCTCCGACATAATATATAGGCTTCATCTCTTAAAACATGCATAGTGGAGTCCAGGGAACAAAAAATAACACTTTTAGGCTTTTGCTTATTATGAAAAGGCTATTTATGTTAGATGAATAATATTTTTATACAAACAACATGCATAGCTCAACTACCATTACACACTGTAACTACATTTCTAGGACATACCAGTTTTACAATTCAACCGAAAGTGGCGGGAGTCAAATGTTACAATTGACACAGTAGGCGGGATGAAATGTAACAGGCTGAGGAGTTAAATGTAACACTGTCTTCAATGGTAAAAAATGAAGGACAATTTAAAAATGATGATTATGATTTGAAACTGATATTTCGATGATAATACACTAAATTGACAACAAATATTTCCATTTGATCTTTCAGGCATGTCATATTGACCAAAAACGGAGTAACCAAAATTAAGATATTTTATATAAGATATTTTTAGCATTCAAAAGTCTGAATTTGACTTTTTTTGTAATTTTTCTAAGGTATTATCTGCTAATCTTGATATAAAGAAGTGACATTTTATATAATTATGTGAATGTGTCTAATTTACGATTTTAGGTACTGTGTTACAACGAACCCCCCCCCCCCCCCCCACAAAATAAAATAAAATAACAATTATTATTTAGATACATGGAGAATGGTTCCACAAGTCTATTATTTAAAAAATAGTATAATGTGTATAATTACACATTTGTGTCAATAAAACAACAAATAATTGATGGATTTAAACTAAACGTATTAGGCATTATCACATTTTATAACATCTTTCTAAATTGTTTCTAATTTGAGTTATTAAGCTGTTACAGTACAACTGACCCGGTGTTACTTTGTTCCCCTGCCACCCCTACAGACATAACTAAGGACACCTCTTTATCAAGTCAAGTCACAAAATAGGCTATAACCATTGCCACAAGAATGATATTAGAATGATATTCAAATAAAAATAAAGCCTACCGTTTGAAAATGTTCTCCATGTCTTTGATCTGTTTGCGGGAGAACTCTTTGAATTCCGTGTAAGGGTTGAACACCTTGGCTTGCTTGGGCGCCGCGTTCCCATCGTTGATGTCCAGTCTCCGGGTGAGTTTCGCCGTGAGTTCCGATGTGGCATCATTGACAACGACCACCACCTCTTTTTCCTGCGGCTCAGGGACAGGGTCGCTCGGTTTCACCGGGGTCTCCTCTGGTGCACACGGGTTGAATAGGGGAACCTGCTCTGCGGCCATCCTGGGCTGCAGTTTCCTCGCCAATTCGTCCGATGCCATGGTGCGTAGGAGACTCTTTGACTTCATGCGATGGAAGCGTGTGCCTAGCACTCAGGATGGAAGTCAGCTGTATCTGTCAGCTCGGAGTTTCAAGAGGGGGCGGAGCACAACGGAGCATCAGCATCAAAACATCCATTGAGCTATTTTACAACATCTGAAACTAAGTACAGGCAAGCCCAATCAAATGGGAGCATAAAACGGGGCAAGTAAAGGTGCAACACGAGCAGTCAAGGTGTTGTTCAATTAATTGCTTGATGGAGATGTTTTTAGATTGGAGCTAGTATTTGAGAGACATTATTGGTACGTTTGCTTGGTAATCCTTTGTATCGAGCCTATTTATTATAGCTGTGACGCAGGTACCAAAATGTAGCCTCCATCAAAAAGGAACTAAGGCAAAATTATCTGCGTTGGCCGGGAATCGAACCCGGGTCAACTGCTTGGAAGGCAGCTATGCTCACCACTATACCACCAACGCTCGACACTGATAAGAAGAACCCATTCTATCTTCACAGACGCACTTGATCTAGCTAAATTAGTCTGCTGATATGAATGTAACTTCGTAGTTGACACTATAGTTTACATGCTGAATTACTCAAATAGCACGAGTCCCATTACTGAAATAGCGGAGATATAGTGTCAGTCAAACAAGTGTGGGCTGGCTTGCCAAACAAAACAGTAGCCACATTAATAGCGAGGACCGGCTAAACTAGTGACGGCAGAGAGAAACGGCTAAACCTCAGCCTGCCAAGAAATACTTATAATCTACCTACAGTGGGGGGAAAAAGTATTTAGTCAGCCACCAATTGTGCAAGTTCTCCCACTTAAAAAGATGAGAGAGGCCTGTAATTTTCATCATAGGTACACGTCAACTATGACAGACAAAATGAGGAAAAAAAATCCAGAAAATCACATTGTAGGATTTTTAATGAATTTATTTACAAATTATGGTGGAAAATAAGTATTTGGTCAATAACAAAAGTTTCTCAATACTTTGTTATATACCCTTTGTTGGCAATGACACAGGTCAAACGTTTTCTGTAAGTCTTCACAAGGTTTTCACACACTGTTGCTGGTATTTTGGCCCATTCCTCCATGCAGATCTCCTCTAGAGCAGTGATGTTTTGGGGCTGTCGCTGGGCAACACGGACTTTCAACTCCCTCCAAAGATTTTCTATGGGGTTGAGATCTGGAGACTGGCTAGGCCACTCCAGGACCTTGAAATGCTTCTTACGAAGCCACTCCTTCGTTGCCCGGGCGGTGTGTTTGGGATCATTGTCATGCTGAAAGACCCAGCCACGTTTCATCTTCAATGCCCTTGCTGATGGAAGGAGGTTTTCACTAAAAATCTCACGATACATGGCCCCATTCATTCTTTCCTTTACACGGATCAGTCGTCCTGGTCCCTTTGCAGAAAAACAGCCCCAAAGCATGATGTTTCCACCCCATGCTTCACAGTAGGTATGGTGTTCTTTGGATGCAACTCAGCATTCTTTGTCCTCCAAACACGACGAGTTGAGTTTTTACCAAAAAGTTATATTTTGGTTTCATCTGACCATATGACATTCTCCCAATCCTCTTCTGGATCATCCAAATGCACTCTAGCAAACTTCAGACGGGCCTAGACATGTACTGGCTTAAGCAGGGGGACACGTCTGGCACTGCAGGATTTGAGTCCCTGGCGGCGTAGTGTGTTACTGATGGTAGGCTTTGTTACTTTGGTCTCAGCTTTCTGCAGGTCATTCACTAGGTCCCCCCGTATGGTTCTGGGATTTTTGCTCACCGTTCTTGTGATCATTTTGACCCCACGGGGTGAGATCTTGCGTGGAGCCCCAGATCGAGGGAGATTATCAGTGGTCTTGTATGTCGTCCATTTCCTAATAATTGCTCCCACAGTTGATTTCTTCAAACCAAGCTGCTTACCTATTGCAGATTCAGTCTTCCCAGCCTGGTGCAGGTCTACAATTTTGTTTCTGGTGTCCTTTGACAGCTCTTTGGTCTTGGCCATAGTGGAGTTTGGAGTGTGACTGTTTGAGGTTGTGGACAGGTGTCTTTTATACTGATAACAAGTTCAAACAGGTGCCATTAATACAGGTAACGAGTGGAGGACAGAGGAGCCTCTTAAAGAAGAAGTTACAGGTCTGTGAGAGCCAGAAATCTTGCTTGTTTGTAGGTGACCAAATACTTATTTTCCACCATAATTTGCAAATAAATTCATAAAAAATCCTACAATGTGATTTTCTGGAGAAAAAAAAACTCAATTTGTCTGTCATAGTTGACGTGTACCTATGATGAAAATTACAGGCCTCTCTCATCTTTTTAAGTGGGAGAACTTACACAATTGGTGGCTGACTAAATACTTTTTTTCCCCACTGTAAATGCAGTGGCGGCTCCTGAAAAAATTCTCAGGGGGGGCAATTTTTCTGATGATTTAGGTGACTTACACACATTTTAAAAAAGATATGTCCAGCAACAACATGAAGACAGGGGCAGCATATAAGTCAATACTGATATACACATTACTTGCTTCAAAAAGGCCTCATGGTTGAATTGGAAATATGTGCACCTGAGCATAATTCACAACAAGCAAGCAGGAGCTTTTGATAGAGGCTACTGAAAACATTGATGCAAGTTATTGGTAATAAGACATTTTTATAGACTTCCATATTCTGCCCTCTTGTATAGATTTGTGAAAATGAACAGTGATAGACATTTTGCCTGAAAACAGAATTTGAAAATAATTTCTAGAAAAGGTAAACACAGCTATCTGTATGGCTTTGTAAAAATGAACAACCATATTCTGGCCAATTGTATAGATTTGTAAATATGATGATGTCTCCTTTCATGCATACATTTTCAAATAAAGCTCTGTTTTGAGAAAGATCGAATGATATTGTTTAATCTTACCTTATGGCCTGCACACTGCTTGTGAAGCTGTCGAGGGCACGTTTGATGAAGACAGCATCGATGTCCTTCTTCTGTAGCTTCTGGTACAGAATGTCGACGTGGGGCATGATTTTGTGAAAAAGCCCCAGGAAAAAAATTTAATCTTCTTGCTATCTATGTACCTCAGCACAAGCACCAGCTGTGTCTGTGTAGAAACGTCCGTGGTCTCGTCAGCTTGGATAGCTACGAAGTTCGCCGACTTCACCTCCTACACAATATGTTCCGTCATGACCGCTAGCATACACTCCAGTAGCTCGTTTTGAATGGTCTTTGATGTGCCCTTGAAAACTTTAGCATTTTTAAGATGGTCATCAAACACCTCATCTAATTGTGCCACAAAGTTGACAAGTCCAAGAAAAATACCAGGGTTGGTGGAGCCCTCAGTTTCATCTTTGCCTCGCAAAGCTAACTCAAACACTCCGCAAAACTTCACACACTGGATTAGCCGGCTGAGGATGTGGCGGTTCTTGCTAACCTCATCGTTGTGGCGGCGGACAGCTAGCCTGTATCCCTCATCCAGTTGAGTGGCAATGTTCACTCTCCCCAAAGCAGACAATCTCAAACAGCTATCCATGTGGGTCTTTGACAGCTCATGTTTCTTAATCTTTTCTGAAAGATGGTGCATGTCCGTTACACCAGTCGCTGTCCAAGCGGTGCTGTCTGCCGTGCCGCCTTCAGGGTGAAAGAGTAAGCAGGGGTAGCAGAAGACTGCATTAGCTACATCGCAGCCTGCTAGCCAGGTTTTTCGTTCGTACCAATTTTTGGAAAATCCTCGGGTGTAGGACTTTCCCCCTTTAGTAGAAACCTGTTGAATTATTAAATTTGGTCTGGGAGGTCCTAATTGTTTCGTTGCCAATTTATCTTGATTTGTTCGCAGACAAAAATGAACTTCTTTCAGAGACAATCGAGTTGCACTGAACGCTAGCAATCTTGACAGTAGTACGTGAATTGATTGACGCTGCTACCCGCTCTTTTCTTAGTTATGTTCATGGTTATGTTACGTA
Source organism: Coregonus lavaretus (assembly GCF_964263955.1). Lineage (NCBI taxonomy): Eukaryota > Metazoa > Chordata > Actinopteri > Salmoniformes > Salmonidae > Coregonus > Coregonus lavaretus. The sequence continues at coordinate 6,148 of NW_028163726.1, forward strand.
TGACAAAAGCGCGTAAGTGCAAGCCCTCCCGGAACCCATAGAGATTGTATTGAAAGCTCTGATATTTGAAAAAAAAAAGATTTTACATGAGAGTCTGAGAGACTTCTGGGGCGATTTTCAACCTGACTGAAATCGCCCCAAAACGGGCGGGGCCATTTGAAGCACGACTTTAGCCTGATTGGACATTTAGTGGCAGATCAGACGTCTAGATTAGAACACTGAAAACTACTGTTGCCGTGATATAATTGATTAGAAAAAAAATCCCTTCCTTTTCCCGTTTGGCAGTGCGTCGCCCATATCGCCCTAATGAACACACCGCCCTGCCTAAATGAAGAAAGGTCATCATCTGCTTCCATGTTCCGTGCAAAACAAACCAACATGCATGACAGGAACAAGGCGCCCGTTGCCTCCCGCCTATGTACTGGAGTCATAGCTTAAAAATTGACCATTAGATCTATAAAGACGGGTTACTGCAGAACACCCCGAATTACTGGCTGCAGTTGCACGCTTCTCGTTTCTAGAATGCAGGTTGCTTGACAGAAACAAGACAGTGTCAGCTGCAACGTTGATAAATGAATGTGTGACATGCTGACCAGACCGACCGCGTTGCGTACGCGAGCGTTGCAAAATAAATGTACAGATACATGTTATTCAATCACTGCACCCACACTGCTCGCGCACGGCAACGAGAGTCTGTGTAGCCAGGCGCTAAAATAGAACTTGGTTCTATTTGTGACGCTCGACGCGCTGCAAGTCCCGCCTCTCCCATCTCCTCATTGGTTTTTAGGAGCATATACCCACGTGGGGGATCGAAAGATGAACAGAGGTCCACACTCCAGTCCTGTGATGGTAATGCACCTTAAGGTTAGTTGCCAACTGCCACATAACGTCCAAAGAAGAAGAAGAAGAAGCCTGACGGAGGAGAGAACTAGAAACTCACTATGTTCACCCTTTAATATGTGGATTAATTGTCCGAGTAGAGGACCTTGTGCGTTTCAGATAAATAACAACCCAATGTTTATATCCCAGGACAAATTAGCTAGCAACAGCAAGCTAGCTAGCTAAATTGCCATACATGTTTCATGGTTTTCGACCTGTCCCGAAACTAATATAGTTGGTTCAGAGTTCGTTTTGATATTTCAACCTGCGTGTCCTGATCGCGTCTGGTGTGGGTGGACAAAATCAACTGGTGCGGACTCACTGGACTGGATTAGTGAGCAGAGACAAGCAGATGCCACAATATGCTCTCTCACTCTCAACAATGGTCAATGCATTACTCCAGGGTTCCCCAACTGGCGGCCCGCAGGCGGTTTTAATTGGCATCCCAAGTTTTCTGAGCAATAGATACATAAATAATAATAATTTCCTTTTGGTGTGGGATTTTCATTGTTGGACATAAAAGACTGTAAAAACACCAGCAAATCAGCTCCAAGTGAATTTAATTTAAGAAATCTGTTCTCAAGTATTCCAACGCATAATAGAGAGACACACATGATAGTATACAAATGTAAGCAAGGTTTGAAATTATTATGTTTTAGTCATTATATCTGTTTGGGCTTCTTGCGGTCAATTTGCATTATACAAATGTTTTGTATTATGTTCAGGCCCCCCAACCATCCGCTCCAGATAAAATCGGTCCGTGGCTGAATCTATACTGAACAAAAATATAAACGCAACATGTAAAGTGTTGGTCCCATGTTTCATGAGCTGAAATAAAAGATCCCAGAAATGTTCCATACCCACAAGAAGCTTATTTCTCTCCTATGTTGCGCACAAATGTGTTTACATCCCTGTGAGTGACCATTTCTCCTTTGCCAAGATAATCCATCCACCTGACAGGTGTGGCATATCAAGAAGCTGATTAAACAGCATGATCATTACACAGGTGCACCTTGTGCTCTGGACAATAAAAAGCCACTCTAAAATGTGCAGTTTTGTCACATAACACAATGCCACAGATGTCTCAAGTTTTGAGGGAGCATGCAATTGGCATGCTGACTGCAGGAATGTCCACCAGAGCTGTTGCCAGAGAATTGAATGTTAATTTCTCTATCATAAGCCGCCTCCAACGTCATTTTACACGACCGCAGACCATGTGTATGGCATTGTGTGGGCGAGCGGTTTGCTGATGTCAACGTTGTGAACAGAGTGCCCCATGGTGGCAGTGGGGTTATGGTATGGGCAGGCATAAGCTACGGACAACGAAAATAATTGCATTTTATAGATGGCGATTTGAATGCACAGAGATACCGTGACGAGATCCTGAGGCCTATTGTTGTGCCATTCATCCGCTGCCATCACCTCATCATGTTTCAGCATGATAATGCACTGCCCCATGTCGCAAGGATCTGTACACAATTCCTGGAAGCTGAAAATGTCACAGTTAATCCATGGCCTGCATACTCACCAGACATGTCACCCATTGAGCATGTTTGGGATGCACTGGATCGATGTGTACGACAGCGTGTTCCAGTTCCCGCCAATATCCAGCAACTTCGCACAGCCATTGAAGAGGAGTGGGACAACGTTCCACAGGCCACAATCAACAGCCTTATCAACTCTATGCGAAGGAGATGTGTTGCGTTGCATGAGGCAAATGGTGGTCACACCAGATACTGACTGGTATTCTGATCCACGCCCCTAACTTTTTTTAAAGGTATCCGTGACCAACAGATGCATATCTGTCTTTCCAGTAATGTGAAATGCATAGATTAGGGCCTAATTTATTTATTTAAATGACTGATTTCCTTATATGAACTGTAACTCTGTTTTTTGTTCACTATAAATGGAGTGTCACGGATTTACGTACAGAATACGAAATGCTCTGAGACCAGGTTGTGACTATGTACATAGGGCAGCAGTCTCTAAGGTGCAGGGTTGAGCACCAGGTGGTAGCCAGCAAGTAACAGTGACTAAAGTTCAGGGCAGTGTACTGGTTGGAGGCTGGCTAGTGGTGACTATTTAACAGTCTGATGGCCTGGAGATAGAAACTGTTTTTCAGTCTCTCGGTCCCAGTTTTGATGCACCTGTACTGTCTCCGCCTTCTAGATGGTATTGGGGTGAACAGGCTGTGGCTCGGGTGGCTGAGGTCCTTGATGATCTTCTTGGCCTTCCTGTGACACTGGGTGCTGTAGATGTCCTGGAGGGCCTCCGGTGATGCGTTGGGCTGACCGCACCACCCTCTGGAGAACCCTGCGGTTACAGACTGTGCAGTTACGATACGCTTACCTATTACTTTCAATTTTTGTCCACCAGCTTTAAACAGCTGTAAAAACGGAAAAAAAATCTAACGACTTTAATGGTACAGTGATGCCCTACACATGTTTTCTCACATAAACTGAAATCTAGCGAACAGTGTAGAATTAGCAACCAGGAAATGACAGAGTGATTTCTACATTGGCCACGTTCCACTAGATAACACAGCCACAAATCAAAACAGCTTTCCCATTTTGACAGCAGATGCCGCTCCAGTTAGAAAAATCAATGGGCGAATATCTCAACCAAGCACAACACTGGCAGGTAATACTGTGAAACACTACCATTCCACTATCACTGCAGATACTGTATACTTTGGACATTTCCCAGAGCTGCCAACTCTCACGCATTGGCCGTGAGACACACGTATTTGACCCTCTTCTCACGCTCTCAGGGCATTGAAAACTACTGCTTTTATTTTTGTAATTAGTCCATTAGCGCGTTAACTTTTCAACTGTGCCCCAAATCATTTTGAAATCGGAGCGGAGCACCTGCAATTTAAGATCACGAGCGGAACCTCTATCATTGTTCTGTCTTGCCACAGCACTGTGAACCGCGGCACATTCAAGCATATGATTTGTCTAGTTATGTGAGGGATCAAGGGGATTGGATGAATGTTTAAAGAAACGCCCCTCAAGATTAGTGTGGCGCTCAGTGTTGCCACGTTCGCAGTTTTCCTGCAAATTGGGCTACTTTGAAAACGATGTCGCGGGTAAAAATGTATTGGTCGCGGGTTTTGGGGCTATTTCTAATTGCACCGCGGCCGCCATGGCATTTCTCTTTAATATATATATATATATATATATATATATATATATATATATATATATATATATATATATTTATATATATATATATATATATATATATATATATCATTGTGACCTGTTCCTAACTGTCAGGCAGTGAGACAGGCTGTTGCTGAGTGATTGAGTGGTGGGGAGGACCGCAGGGGTGTGTGTGTTGATAGAGCGCAACAGTTATTGGCTGAGTCACGTGAACGAGAGCACTATGCGCGCACGTTGTGACAACTTTTTACCAGTTGATGTTAAGATTGTCATTATGGAGACACCTATTTCCAAACCAAATAAGGAGACAAAGCACTAGAGCGCATTACATAAATCCGCTCGGAGGTGGTTTAAACTGCATTCTAATGTTGACTGCTTAAAGAAAACGTATCAAGCCAAGTGCTTTATGCATTCTCAGTTCTTGGGTCTCGGGGGCTGCCCGAGTGGAAATTTGAAATTGAAGTTATGGAACCCTCGCGTGGTTCTTTTTATGGGGAAAGTCCTCAATGAAGCTGATATTAGGCTAAATGTGGAGAATTATACATTTGCCTCTGTTGGCCATCAAGTAGCCTATTAATGTATATGCCATTGTAGGCTACCATTTGATACAATAAATACGTTGAAATTACGATATCAATGGAGTCATTGCAAATCAAGTTGTGCCACTTGTGTAGCCTACCTGGAGCTGGCAAACCAATTTAATAAATGGCCTATAACTTCAGTTTATTGTCGTTGTAGCCTCGTGTTATTATGAACGCATTAGCCTGAGGGTAACAGTAGTCAAATTAGGCTACAGGTAAAACACATTAAAAAAAATAATCACTGGCTGTTGTTGACAAGCATATTCAGTTCATATACATATTATTAATATTTAATTAAGTGATTGAAATTATGACCCCATCCTCAGTAGCCTATTCCAGCAGGCTATTGGGGAAACAAGCACTTCTTATTGCGAAATGGCCTAACTATTCAAATCAAATTGTATTTGCCACATGCGCCGAATACAACAGGTGTAGACCTTACAGTGAAATGCTTACTTATAAGCCCTTAACCAACAATGCCGTTTTTAAGTAAAAAATAGATAAGTAAAAAATAAAAAATAGCAAATAATTAAAGAGCAGCAGTAAAATAAAATAACAGTAGGGAGGCTATATACAGGGGGTACCGGTACAGAGTCAATGTGCGGGGGCACCGGTTAGTCGAGGTAATTGAGGTAATATGTACATGTGGGTAGAGTTAAAGTGACTATGCATAGATAATAAACACAGTAGCAGACGGGGTGGGGTGGGGTGGGGGTGGCAATGCAAATAGTCCGGGTAGCCATGATTAGCTGTTCAGGAGTCTTGTAGCTTGGGGGTAGAAGCTGTTAAGAAGCCTTTTGGACCTAGACTTGGCGCTCCGGTACCGCTTGCCGTGTGGTAGCAGAGAGAACAGTCTATGACTAGGGTGGCTGGAGTATTTGACAATTTTTAGGGCCTTCCTCTGACACCGCCTGGTATAGAGGTCCTGGATGGCAGTAAGCTTGGCCCCAGTGATGTACTGGGCCGTACGCACTACCCTCTGTAGTGCCTTGCGGTCGGAGGCCGAGCAGTTGCCATACCAGACAGTGATGCAACCAGTCAGGATGCTCTCGATGATGCAGCTGTAGAACTTTTTGAGGATCTAAGGACCCCATGCCAAATTCTCCTGAGGGGGAATAGGCTTTGTCATGCCCTATTCACGACTGTTTTGTTGTGATTGGACCATGATAGTTTGTTGGTGATGTGGACACCAAAGAACGTGAAGCTCTCAACCTGTTCCACTAAAGACCCGTCGATGAGAATGGGGGTGTGCTCAGTCCTCTTTTTTCCCCTGTAGTCCACAATCATCTCCTTTGTCTTGATCACATTGAGGGAGAGGTTGTTATCCTGGCACCACACGGCCAGGTCTCTGACCTCCTCCCTATAGGCTGTCTCATCGTTGTCGGTGATCAGGCCTACCGCTGTTGTGTCGTCTGCAAACTTTATTTTACATTTACATTTTAGTCATTTAGCAGACGCTCTTATCCAGAGCGACTTACAGTTAGCGCATACATTATTTTATCGAACCCACAACCCTGGCGTTGCAAACGCCATGCTCTACCAACTGAGCTACACCCCCTGCCGGCCATTCCCTCCCCTACCCTGGACGACGCTAGGCCAATTGTGCGCCGCCCCATGGGTCTCCCGGTCGCGGCCGGCTACGACAGAGCCTGGATTCGAACCAGGATCTCTAGTGGCACAGCTAGCACTGCGATGCAGTGCCTTAGACCACTGCGCCACTCGGGAGAGTATTTATGATGGTGTTGGAGTCGTGCCTGGCCATGCAGGCATGGGTGAACAGGGAGTACAGGAGGGGTCTGAGCCCGCAACCCTGAGGGGCCCCGTGGCAGATGTCTTGTTACCTACCCTTACCACCTGGGGGCGGCCTGTCAGGAAGTCCAGGATCCAGTTGCAGAGGGAGGTGTTTAGTCCCAGGGTCCTTAGCTTAGTGATGAGCTTTGAGGGCACTATGGTGTTGAACGCTGAGCTGTAGTCAATGAATAGCATTCACACATAGGTGTTCCTCTTGTCCAGGTGGGAAAGGGCAGTGTGGAGTGCAATAGAGATTGCATCATCTGTGGATCTGTTGGGGCGGTATGCAAATTGGAGTGGGTCTATGGTTTCTGGGATAATGGTGTTGATGTGAGCCATGACCAGCCTTTCAAAGCACTTCATGGCTACAGACTTGGGTGCTACGGGTCGGTAGTCATATAGGCAGGTTATCTTAGTGTTCTTGGGCACAGGGGACTATGGTGGTCTGCTTGAAACATTACATTTAAATTTTAGTCATTTAGCAGACGCTCTTATACAGAGCGACTTACAGTTAGTGAATACATTTTTTTTTTTTTACTGGCCCCCCCGTGGGAATCGAACCCACAACCCTGGCGTTGCAAACGACATGCTCTATCAACTGAGCTACATCCCTGCCGGCCATTCCCTCCCCTACCCTGGACAACGCTGGGCCAATTGTGCGCCGCCCATGAGTCTCCCGGTCGCGGCCGGCTGCGACAGAGTGTGGATTCGAACCAGGATCTCTAGTGGCACAGTTAGCACTGCGATGCAGTGCCTTAGACCACTGCGCCACTCAGGAGCCCAAACATGTTGGTATTACAGACTCAGTCAGGGACATGTTGAAAATGTCTGTGAAGACACTTGCCAGTTGATCAGCGCATGCTTGGAGTACACGTCCTGGTAATCCGTCTGGCCCTGCGGCCTTGTGAATGTTGACTTGCTTAAAAGTCTTACTCACATCAGCTACAGAGAGCGTGATCACATAGTCATCCGGAACAGCTGATGCTCTCATGCATGCTTCAGTGTTGCTTGCCTCAAAGCGAGCATAGAAGTGATTTAGCACGTGTGGTAGGCTTGTGTCACTGGGCAGCTCGCGGCTGTGCTTCCCTTTGTAGTCTGTAATAGTTTTCAAGCCCTGCCACATCCGACGAGCGTCAGCGCCGGTGTAGTACGATTCAATCTTAGTCCTGTATTGACTCTTTGCCTGTTTGATGGTTCGTCGGAGGGCATAGCGGGATTTCTTATAAGCGTCCGGGTTGGAGTCCCGCTCCTTGAAAGCGGCAGCTCTACCCTTTAGCTCAGTGCGGATGTTGCCTGTAATCCATGGCTTCTGGTTGGGGTATGTACAGTAAGGGAAAAAAGTATTTGATCCCCTGCTGATTTTGTACGTTTGCCTACTGACAAAGAAATGATCCATCTATAATTTTAATGGTAGGTTTATTTGAACAGTGAGAGACAGAATAACAACAAAAAAATCCAGAAAAACGCATGTCAAAAATGTTATAAAGTGATTTGCATTTTAATGAGGGAAATAAGTATTTGACCCCTCTCAATCAGAAAGATTTCTAGCTCCCAGGTGTCTATTATACAGGTAACGAGCTGAGATTAGGAGCACACTCTTAAAGGGAGTGCTCCTAATCTCAGTTTGTTACCTGTATAAAAGACACCTGTCCACAGAAGCAATCAATCAATCAGATTCCAAACTCTCCACCATGGCCAAGACCAAAGAGCTCTCCAAGGATGTCAGGGACAAGATTGTAGACCTACACAAGGCTGGAATGGGCTACAAGACCATCGCCAAGCAGCTTGGTGAGAAGGTGACAACAGTTGGTGTGATTATTCGCAAATGGAAGAAACACAAAATATCTGTCAATCTCCCTCGGCCTGGGGCTCCATGCAAGATCTCACCTCGTGGAGTTGCAATGATCATGAGAACGGTGAGGAATCAGCCCAGAATTACACAAGAGGATCTTGTCAATGATCTCAAGGCAGCTGGGACCATAGTCACCAAGAAAACAATTGGTAACACACTACGCCGTGAAGGACTGAAATCCTGCAGCGCCCGCAAGGTCCCCCTGCTCAAGAAAGCACATATACAGGCCCGTCTGAAATTTGCCAATGAACATCTGAATGATTCAGAGGAGAACTGGGTGAAAGTGTTGTGGTCAGATGAGACCAAAATCGAGCTCTTTGGCATCAACTCAACTCGCCGTGTTTGGAGGAGGAGGAATGCTGCCTATGACCCCAAAAACACCATCCCCACCGTCAAACATGGAGGTGGAAACATTATGCTTTGGGGGTGTTTTTCTGCTAAGGGGACAGGACAACTTCACCGCATCAAAGGGACGATGGACGGGCCATGTACCGTCAAATCTTGGGTGAAAACCTCCTTCCCTCAGCCAGGGCATTGAAAAAGGGTCGTAATGGGTATTCCAGCATGACAATGACCCAAAACACACGGCCAAGGCAACAAAGGAGTGGCTCAAGAAGAAGCACATTAAGGTCCTGGAATGGCCTAGTCAGTCTCCAGACCTTAATCCCATAGAAAATCTGTGGAGGGAGCTGAAGGTTTGAGTTGCCAAACGTCAGGCTCGAAACCTTAATGACTTGGAGAAGATCTGCAAAGAGGAGTGGGACAAAATCCCTCCTGAGATGTGTGCAAACCTGGTGGCCAACTACAAGAAACGTCTGACCTCTGTGATTGCCAACAAGGGTTTTGCCACCAAGTACTAAGTCATGTTTTGCAAAGGGGTCAAATACTTATTTCCCTCATTAAAATGCAAATCAATTTATAACATTTTTGACATGCGTTTTTCTGGATTATTTTGTTGTTATTCTGTCTCTCACTGTTCAAATAAACCTACCATTAAAAGTATAGACTGATCATGTCTTTGTCAGTGGGCAAATGTACAAAATCAGCAGGGGATCAAATACTTTTTTCCCTCACTGTACGTACGGTCACTGTGGGGACGACGTCATCTATGCACTTTTTGATGAAGCCGGTGACTGATGTGGTGTACTCCTCAATGCTATCGGAAAAATCCCGGAACATATTCCAGACTGTGCTAGCAAATCAGTCCTGTAGCTTAGCATCTGTGTCATCTGACCAGTTCCTTATTAACCGAGTCACTGGTGCTTCCTGCTTTAGTTTTTGCTTATAAGCAGGAATCAGGAGGATAGAGTTATGGTCAGATTTGCCAAATGGAGGGCGAGGGAGAGCTTTGTATGCGTCTCTGTGTGTGGAGTAAAGGTGGTCTAGAGTTTTTTTTCCTCTGGTTGCACATTTAACATGCTGGTAGAAATTAGGTAGAACGGATTTAAGTTTCCCTGCATTAAAGTCCCCGGCCACTAGGAGCGCTGCCTCTGGATGAGCGTTCTCCTGTTTACTTATGGCCTTTTACAGCTCATTGAGTGCAATCTTAGTGCCAGCATCGGTTTGTGGTGGTAAATAGACAGCTACGAAAAATATAGATGAAAACTCTCTTGAATAAATTTGTCTGTTAATTTGAACTAAGCAAGCTGCTAAAGTTTACATCTTGCCTATAAGCTGCTAAAGTTTACATCTTGCCTACATCTTGTCTAGGCTACTGTAGACTATCTGAAATTAGATGTAGGCCTATCAGGGGCTATAGGCTACCTACTTTTATCGAAGCAAACTGTAATCAGAAACATAAACCCAGATTTTAGTCTGTGGTCTATGCCTATTGAAATAACAAATAAATCTCTCAAATGGGCCATTTTAACGGTTTGTAGTCTGTGAGAGCAAAAAATTACAAGATTATGTTATAATACTGTTATTGCATCAAATGGTTGTTTTCTGCAATAGAATAGGGTTCTTAGAACTCTCATGTGTCTGTGTTAACACTGACAGTAGATTTACGATGCCTTTGGTGATAAAACCTACAGCATGCATTCCATAGAATGAGTTGGTGTTTGTGTAATGAGGTACCAGGGAGAGATGGCTCGGGTATGGATAATGATGAGAGGAACCTTGTTTTAGGGGCCAAACTCTGGTTTCTGTACAATAAAAACAGTCTTCATAGCAAATGCTATCTGGCTGGGGGACACTCTTTTCTCATATATCAAGTCTCACCTTGTGATCCATTCCATACATCTGTTATTTGACTAAGAGGGTGTATCTTTGTATTCTTTGTGTCGGTGCTCTCATACCAACAGTCAAGACTGCCTCGCTTATTACCTTTTTGATACGTTTTTAATAAAGTAATATCCTGATTGGTGATTCACCCTGTCTCTCCTCATTATTGATTAAAATTCCACTACAAGACTTAACATCTGGCACATAATAACAGCACAATTGCCAGAAAATAGCCTAACATAATTTTTTTAAATGTTCATCCAAGTGTTTCTTGCTCAGAGATTTCGAGATCCTCTGTCCAACTTTCATCACTCAAACTCTCCTGTCGGATTTATCTATAGTTATGCACATGCATAAAGGGGATTTATTTACGATTATAAACCTTGTTCGAGCCCTGAATGCTGATTGCCTGAAAGCCGTGGTATATCAGACCATATACCATGGGTATGACAAAACATTACTTTTTACTGTTCTAATTACGTTGGTTACCCGTTTATAATAGCAATAAGGCACCCCGGGGGTTTGTGGTATATGGCCAATATCCCACAGCTAACAGCTGTATCCAGGCACTTTGCATTGCGTGCTTAAGAACTGCCATTAGCCGTGGTATATTGGCCATATACCATACCCCCTTGTGCCTTATTGCTTAATCATAGCAGTCAAGTGAGTTAAATCGACATCCATTGATGGAAAATAACCTGCTAACGTTACTATGATATTCCTTCTTAAATGGCTCGATAATGTTAATAAAAAAATGTTTTATTGTATAGATATGGCAACTCTTCTCTTGCTGTGGAAAAAAAAATGGGGCTAGTATTCTGGCCTTTTGCGCGGGTTTTGAGTCGTCGTAGGCTAGAAATTTGAACTTGACCTGGCAACCCTGGTGGAGCTGAATGGAGAGACTGAAGGTTCTTCGCTGATTTTATAAAACTGTAAAAAGAGCAGCCTGGTAGCGCTGTTTTATCTCAAATGTTGTCAACAAAATGTGGTTGCCGTTACTCCCGTCCATAAATCTTTTGCAGAATGTAGCCTTTTGACAGCATGTAATAAAGTCGATTTAATCCCCTCGTTTGTTGATTGGCATTTAGGCTGTGACAACAAAAAGGCAGCAGGCAGAGCTACAGGGAAGTCTGGTATGGTGACCAAATTTGTACTATGAAAATAATTTTGTCAAACAGATTGTGAACCCAAAAGTGATTATAGATTGTGGAAAAGATAGACAAATAATTTGGTTAGGGCATGGGGATTTATGTAATCTTGTCTTCAGGAGATTGTATCTATTTATTTTATTTAGTCTGATCAGTGTAACAATTCTCATTCTTAACAATGGGCTAAAATATAGTGAAATTACTGAAATTACTGTGCTTGTCAGCAAGAACACTACTGTTATTCCCCAAACGTATTTTATTATTCCACTTCTTCACAATTTTGCCAGTGTAATCGCATATTTTAAATCTGATATGCCTATTTGTGTCTTTGAAAATGAATGATATGAGGCTATATATTTTTGCAGCCATTCATGGACCGTTTTGAATAAGTCATTCAAATAAGCATTGACAATTAAATGCTCCAGGAATCAAATGTAATTTTTGACATTTTAGTATTGTGCACATGCTAGGCAGAGATAGTAAGGGGACTCAGAATTCATAAAGGCATAATATTTTGTCTACGTAGAGTAAGATGATGACAGGATCTTCAACTAGTAGGCACCTGAATATTGATACTAATGAGATTTTTCTTGAAGGTTGGGTGATTTTGAGAAATGACTTGTTATAACAAGAACATTTTCAAACACCCAGCTCTTGATCAGGGGTGGCCAACCTTCCTGAAGTGCAAGCCGGATTTTCTTCCAGCCCTATTTTAAAGAGATAGTTCACACAAATTACAGAATGTTAGTGTCCTTACCTTGAAAGC
>NW_028163725.1:0-53532 GCF_964263955.1 Coregonus lavaretus
ATATATATATATTTCTTAACTAGGCAAGTCAGTTAAGAACAAATTCTTATTTACATTGACGGCCTATCAAAAGGAAAAAGGCCTCCTGCGGGAACGGGGGCTGGGATTAAAATGAAAAATGTAGGACAAAACACACATCATGGCAAGAGAGACACCACAACACTACATAAAGAGAGACACCACAACACTACATAAAGAGAGACGCCACAACACTACATAAAGAGAGACACCACAACACTACATAAAGAGAGACGCCACAACACTACATAAAGAGAGACACCACAACACTACATAAAGAGAGACACCACAACACTACATAAAGAGACACCACAACACTACATAAAGAGAGACACCACAAAACACTACATAAAGAGAGACACCACAACACTACATAAAGAGAGACACCACAAAACACTACATAAAGAGAGACACCACAACACTACATAAAGAGAGACACCACAACACTACATAAAGAGAGACACCACAACACTACATAAAGAGAGACACCACAACACTACATAAAGAGAGACACCACAACACTACACAAAGAGAGACCTAAGACAACAACATAGCATGGCAGCAACACATGACAACACAGCATGGTAGCAACACCACATGAAAACAACATGGTAGCAACACAACATGGCAGCAGCACAACATGGCAGCAACACCACATGACAACAACATGGTAGCAACACAACATGGCAGCAGCACAACATGGTAGCAACACAAAACATGGTACAAACATTATTGGGCAACAGACAACAGCACAAAGGGCAAGAAGGTAGAGACAACAATACATCACGCGAAGCAGCCACAACTGTCAGCAAGAGTGTTTATGATTGAGTCTTTGAATGAAGAGATGGAGATAAAACTGTCCAGATTCAGTGTTTTTTGCAGCTTGTTCCAGTCGCTAGCTGCATCAAACTGAAAAGAGGAGCGACCCAGGGATGTGTGTGCTTTGGGGACCTTTAACAGAATGTGACTGGCAGAACGGGTGTTGCATGTGGAGGATGAGGGCTGCAGTAGGTATCTCAGATAGGGGGGACTGAGGCCTAAGAGGGTTTTATAAATAAGCATCAACCAGTGGGTCTTGCAACGGGTATACAGAGATTATAGAGTGCAGTGATGTGTCCTATAAGGAGCATTGGTGGCAAATCTGATGGCCGAATAGCAAAGAACATCTAGCCGCTTGAGAGCACCCTTACCTGCCGATCTATAAATTACGTCTCCGTAATCTAGCATGGGTAGGATGGTCACCTGAATCAGGGTTAGTTTGGCAGCTGGGGTGAAAGAGGAGCGATTACGATAGAGGAAACCAAGTCTAGATTTAACCTTAGCCTGCAGCTTTGATATGTGCTGAGAGAAGGACAGTGTACCGTCTAGCCCTCCTCCCAAGGACTTGTATGAGGTGACTACCTCTAGCTCTAAACCCTCAGAGGTAGTAATCACACCGGTGGGGAGAGGGGCATTCTTCTTACCAAACCACATGACCTTTGTTTTGGAGGTGTTCAGAACAAGGTTAAGGGCGGAGAAAGCTTGTTGGGCCAGCTGAGTATAAGACTGTATCATCCGTATATAAATGGATGAGAGAGCTTCCTACTGCCTGAGCTATGTTGGAATGGGCCAACGCGGAGTGGGGTGGAATAGACGCTGAGTCCGTTCGTTATGAGGATTTGACCCGCCGTTTCCGGGCAGTATTCGATAATCCGCCTGAGGGGAGAGCGGCGGGGGAGCGTCTGTTTCACCTCAGTCAGGGAAGGAGGAGCGCACAGGAATACGCCCTGGATTTCAGGACACTGGCAGCCAGCGCGGGATGGAACGAGAGGGCCCTGATTGATCACTACCGATGCAGTCTACGGGAGGACGTCCGTCGGGAGCTGGCCTGCAGGGACACTAATCTTAACCTGGACCAGCTGGTAGATTTATCGATCCGGCTGGATAACCTGTTGGCTACCCGCGGACGTCCAGATCAGGGTCCGTCCAGTCCATCCCCCAGCACTTCCCAGTCCACACCTATGGAGCTTGGAAGTGCTGATGCGGAGAGACCGAGCAAGGGGGTGGTCTCCTGCACCAACTGTGGCCGCAGAGGACACACTGCGAACCGGTGCAGGGGACGACCCTCATGGAATGGAGGCAGCACGCAGGGTTCTGGGGGACCATCCCAGGTGAGTAGGCACCCAACTCACTCAGAGCTCCCTGTTGGCACCCAACTCACCCAACTCACCCAACTCACTCAGAGCTCCCTGTAGGCACCCAACTCACCCAGAGCTCCCTGTTGCAGGCACCCAACTCACCCAGAGCTCCCTGTTGCTCTGGGGGACCATCCCAGGTGAGTAGGCACCCAACTCACCCAGAGCTCCCTGTTGCTCTGGGGGACCATCCCAGGTGAGTAGGCACCCAACTCACCCAGAGCTCCCTGTTGCAGGCACCCAACTCACCCAGAGCTCCCTGTTGGCACCCAACTCACCCAGAGCTCTCTGTTGCTCACATGATGATTCATGTTATGTTCCCTGAGTTTTCCCCACATTCCCAGCATAGGGCGCTCGTAGATTCCGGCGCAGCTGGGAATTTCATGGATAGATTGGTTGCGCATAGATTAGGGATTCCTATATTGCCGTTAGATGTGCCCTTCCCCATACGTGCCCTAGATTGTCGCCCATTGGGGTCAGGTATGGTTAGGGAGGTCACAGCTCCACTTCGGATGGAGACACAGGGGGGTCATGAAGAGAGAATTAGTCTCTTCCTTATTGATTCTCCTGCGTTTCCTGTGGTGCCTTCCCTGGCTAGCCACCCATGACCCCAGTATTTCGTGGCAACAGAGGGCTCTTAAGGGATGGTCACCTCAGTGCTCGGGAAGGTGTGTAGTTGTTTCCGTAGGGGCAACCACGGTGGAGAGTCCAAACCATGTCTCCCCAGAATATGCCAATTTGGCTCTCGCCTTCTGTAAAAGGAAGGCGACTCAATTACCACCCCATCGACGAGGGGATTGTGCGATAGATCTCCGTGAGGGCGCTGCACTTCCCAGGCGTCACGTGTATCCTCTGTCACAGGAGGAGACGGTGGCTATGGAGACATATGTCACCGAATCTCTGGGACAGGGATACATTCGGCCCTCCACTTCCCCTGCCTCCTCGAGTTTGTTTTTTGTGAAGAAAGAGGATGGAGGTTTAAGCCTGTGCATTGACTATCGAGGTCTAAATCAGATAACCGTAAAATACAGCTATCCTCTTCCTCTCATTACTAGTATGACGGAGTCATTGCACGTGGCACGCTTCTTCACAAAATTGGACCTCAGGAGCACGTACAATCTGATCCGTATCCGGGAGGGGGACGAGTGGAAGACGGCATTTAGTACCACCTCTGGTCACTACGAGTACCTCGTTATGCCGTACGAGTTGATGAATGCTCCCTCAGTCTTTCAATCCTTTGTCGATGAGATTTTCAGGGACCTGCACAGACAGGGTGTAGTGGTGTATATAGATGATATTCTCATATACTCCGCTAAACGCGACGAGCATGTGTCCCTGGTGCGCAAGGTGCTTGGTAGACTGTTGGAGCATAACCTGTACGTTAAGGCTGAGAAATGTCTGTTCTTCAGACAGTCCGTCTCCTTCTTAGGAGGTGAACAGGGATTTTGGTCAGCTGAAGGCGCTGTTCACCACGGCTCCCGTGCTGGCTCATCCGGATCCTTCCTTGCAATTCATAGTCGAGGTGGACGCGTCCGAGGCGGGGATAGGAGCTGTACTGTCTCAGCGCTCGGGTACGCCTCCCAAACTCCGCCCCTGTGCTTTCTTCTCGAAAAAGCTCAGCCCGGCGGCGCAAAACTATGACGTGGGGGATCGGGAGCTGTTAGCTGTTGTGAAAGCTCTTAAGGTGTGGAGACATTGTCTTGAGGGGGCTAAACACACTTTTCTCTTTTTGACTGACTACCGCAATCTGGAGTACATTCGGGCAGCGAGGAGACTGAATCCTTGTCAGGCAAGGTGGGCCATGTTTTTCACGCGTTTTGTGTTCACCCTATCGTATAGACCAGGTTCCCAGAATGCTAAGGCAGACGCTCTGTCCCGGCTATATGACTCAGAGGATCGGACCAGGGAGCCTACTCCCATACTTCCGGCTTCTTGTCTGGTGGCACTTGTGGTATGGGAGGTTGACGCGGACATAGAGCGGGAATTACGCATGGAGCCCACTCACCCCCAGTGTCCAGTGGGTCGTGCGTACGTTCCGTCCGAGGTTCGCGATCGTTTGATCTATTGGGCTCACACGTCACCTTCTTCTGGCCATCCTGGCATTGGTCGGACAGTGCGCTGTCTTAGTGGGAAGTACTGGTGGCCTACCTTAGCTCAGGACGTGAGGGTTTATGTTTCTTCCTGCTCAGTGTGCGCTCAGTGCAAGGCACCTAGACACCTGCCCAGAGGTAAATTACAACCTCTCCCCGTTCCACAGCGGCCGTGGTCACACCTATCGGTGGACTTTGTTACGGATCTTCCTCCGTCACAAGGTAACACCACGATCCTGGTTGTTGTGGATCGGTTTTCTAAGTCCTGTCATCTCATTCCTTTGCCCGGTCTCCCTACTGCCCTACAGACCGCAGAGGCCCTTCTGGCACTACGGGGTACCTGAGGATATAGTGTCTGATCGGGGTCCCCAGTTCACATCGAGGGTCTGGAAGACGTTTATGGACCATCTGGGGGTCTCAGTCAGCCTAACCTCAGGTTTTCACCCCGAGAGTAATGGGCAGGTGGAAAGAGTAAACCAGGATGTGGGTAGGTTTCTGAGGTCGTATTGCCAGGACCGGCAGGGGGATTGGTCAGTTTACATCCCCTGGGCAGAGATGGCACAAAATTCCCTCCGCCACTCCTCCACTGACATGTCTCCCTTTCAGTGTGTACTTGGTTACCAGCCGGTCCTGGCACCATGGCATCAGAGCCAGATCGAGGCTCCTGCGGTGGATGAATGGTTCCGGCGCTCGGAGGAGACATGGAACGCTGCCCATGTACGCCTGCAAAGGGCGATTAGGAGACAGAAGGCGAGTGCCGACCGCCACCGCAGTAAGGCTCCGGTTTATGCACCGGGGGACCGGGTTAAATATAACTTTTGTATGACTGAAGCTTTTAGTGATAGGTCTAATGCTTTAATAGTCCTCCGAATTCATATTCATTATATAAATAGGCTCGATTAATTTTGTCTGGCTTGCCGTTCCAAATAAAATTGAATATTTTTTCCCCTTATAATTTTAAAAACTGTTCGCTAGGCGTAGGCAAGACCATAAGCAAATAGGTAAACTGGGATAATACTAAAGAGTTAATCAGGGTGATTTTTCCACAAATTGACAGGCACCCACCTTTTCATGGTAGCAAGATCTTGTCTGTTTTTGCTAACTTTCTATTATAATTTTTTGATATGTATTCTGAGTATATCCACATCACCATCAGACCATTTTATTGGTAAACTACATGGCAATGTAAAAATTGTATTTTTTATTGATCCAATACGTAATATAGTACATTTGTCATAATTTGGTTGTAATCCAGAGCGGTTAGAAAATGTATCTAGATCCTCTATGAGGCTGTGGAGTGATTCTAGTTGTGGATTTAAAAGAAAACATGAATCATCATACAATTACACCTTTGTTTTTAAGCCCTGGATTTCTAATCCCCTGATATTATTGTTGGATCTGATTTTAATAGCTAACATCTCAATGGCCACAATAAATAGATATGTCGATAATGGACAACCTTGTTTCACTCCTCTTGACAGTTTAAAACTTTCTGAGAAATAGCCATTATTTACTATTATACACCTAGGGTTACAATACATGATTTTGACCCATTTTATAAGAGATTCACCAAAATTGAAATGCTCCAGGCATTTATATATAAACCCCAGTCATACTTTATCAAATGCCTTTTCGAAGTCTGCTATGAATAGCAGGCCTGGTTTCTCCGATTTCCCATAATGTTCTATTGTTTCCAATACTTGCCTTATATTATCTCCAATGTATCTTCCATGTAAAAAACCTGTCTGATTAGAATAAACAATATCCGACAATACCTTTTTAATTCTATGCGCTGTACATTTTGCTAGAATCTTTGCAACACACCACTGAAGTGTAAGGGCCCTCCAATTTTTTAAATGGACTGGATCTTTATATTTTCCACTTGTATCCTGTTTCAGTAATAATGAGATCAGACCTTCTTCTTGAGTGTCAGATAATCTACCATTTACATAGGAGTGGTTAAAACATGCTAATAACGGTCCTCTTAGTATATCAAAAAAGGTTTGGTATACTTCGACTGGTATGCCATCCAACCCTGGAGTTTTCCCGGACTTTAATTGTATCCAGAAGTTCCTCCTCTGTAATTTCACCTTCACATGAGTCTTTCTGTTTGGCTGTTAATTTTACATTATTAATAGAAAAAAATCATCTCTACAATTAGTTTCAGTTAGAGGAGATGGAGGCGACTGAAATGAAAACATATGCTTAAAGTACCTTGTTTCCTCCTTCAAAATATCATTTGGTGATTCATGGGTTACTCCGTCAATTGTAACCAGTTTCATTAAATTATTTTTGGTAGCATTCTTATGTTGAAGATAAAAAAATAATTTGGTGCATTTTTGCCCATATTCCATCCAGTTTGCTTTATTTTTATAATATATTACACTTGATCTTTCTTGAATAAGTTTCTCCATTTCTTTTTGTTTTTCCTCTCATTTATTCTGAGCCTCTATGTTAAATTTTTTATTGCTATCTATCTGTTCTGTTAGACCTTCTATTTGCTTTGTTAGTATAAACTCTTTTGACCTAAATTGTTTTTGTTTTCGAGATGAGTACTGAATTGCATGGCCTCTAAAGGCACATTTAAAGGTGTCCCATACAATAAGGGGATTTGCTGTACCTATGTTATGTCGGAAAAAGTCAGTTATAAATTCCTTTGTCCCAGTTCAAAATAAATTATAATCCAAAAGGCTTTGATTACATTTCCAATATCCTCGCCCATATGGAAATTCAGTAAGAGTAATGTATATGCCAATTATATGATGGTCCGACCGCATTCTGTCCCCTATCAACACTTTTTAAACTTTTGGTGCCAACGAGAATGAGATAAGAAAGAAGTCAAGACGACTAGCTTGATTGAGTCTTCGCCATTTATATCTCACTAGATCAGGATTTTTAAGCCTCCATATATCTACTAGTTCTAATGTATCCATGACATTCACAATTTCTTAAGAGCATGTGCGTGATTGTTTGTGGTGTGATTTTCTTTACGGTCCATTGAGCTACAGTGGGGAAAAAAAGTATTTAGTCAGCCACCAATTGTGCAAGTTCTCCCACTTAAAAAGATGAGAGAGGCCTGTAATTTTCATCATAGGTACACGTCAACTATGACAGACAAAATGAGAAAAAAAATCCAGAAAATCACATTGTGGGATTTTTTATGAATGTATTTGCAAATTATGGTGGAAAATAAGTATTTGGTCAATAACAAAAGTTTCTCAATACTTTCTTATATACCCTTTGTTGGCAATGACACAGGTCAAACGTTTTCTGTAAGTCTTCAAAAGGTTTTCACACACTGTTGCTGGTATTTTGGCCCATTCCTCCATCCAGATCTCCTCTAGAGCAATGATGTTTTGGGGCTGTCGCTGGGCAACACGGACTTTCAACACGGACTTTCAACAATGCCCTTGCTGATGGAAGGAGGTTTTCAATACAAATCTCACGATACATGGCCCCATTCATTCTTTCCTTTACACGGATCAGTCGTCCTGGTCCCTTTGCAGAAAAACAGCCCCAAAGCATGATGTTTCCACCCCCATGCTTCACAGTAGGTATGGTGTTCTTTGGATGCAACTCAGCATTCTTTGTTCTCCAAACACGACAAGTTGAGATTTTACCAAAAAGTTCTATTTTGGATTCATCTGACCACATGACATTCTCCCAATCCTCTTCTGGATCATCCAAATGCACTCTAGCAAACTTCAGACGGGCCTGGACATGTACTGGCTTAAGCAGGGGGACACGTCTGGCACTGCAGGATTTGAGTCCCTGGCGGCGTAGTGTGTTACTGATGGTAGGCTTTGTTACTTTGGTCCCAGCTCTCTGCAGGTCATTTACTAGGTCCCCCCGTGTGGTTCTGGGATTTTTGCTCACCGTTCTTGTGATCATTTTGACCCCACGGGGTGAGATCTTGCGTGGAGCCCCAGATCAAGGGAGATTATCAGTGGTCTTATATGTCTTCCATTTCCTAATAATTGCTCCCACAGTTGATTTCTTCAAACCAAGCTGCTTACCTATTGCAGATTCAGTCTTCCCAGCCTGGTGCAGGTCTACAATTTTGTTTCTGGTGTCCTTTGACAGCTCTTTGGTCTTGGCCATAGTGGAGTTTGGAGTGTGACTGTTTGAGGTTGTGGACAGGTGTATTTTATACTGATAACAAGTTCAAAAAGGTGCCATTAACACAGGTAATGAGTGGAGGACAGAGGAGCCTCTTAAAGAAGAAGTTACAGGTCTGTGAGAGCCAGAAATCTTGCTTGTTTGTAGGTGACCAAATACTTATTTTCCACCAATTTCATTAAAAATTCTATAATGTGATTTTCTGGAGAAAAAAATTCTCAATTTGCCTGTCATAGTTGACGTGTACCTATGATGAAAATTACAGGCCTCTCTCATCTTTTTTAAGTGGGAGAACTTGCACAATTGGTGGCTGACTAAATACTTTTTTCCCCCACTGTATTTAAAACAGTATTATAATCCCCCACCATAATAATATTGTCTTGAATTGCTTGCAGGGTTGATAATTTATTATATATATTGTCAAAGAAGTGTGGATCATCATTATTTGGTCCGTAAATGTTAATGAGTCATATCTGTTTATTGTCCAATAACATATTTTAAATAATCCATCTACCTTGCGTATCTATTTGGACAATTTGCACATTCGGATCGAAATTACTATTAATTCATATCATCACCCCTTTTGAATTTCTTTGCCCATGGGAGAAGTATATTTCGCCCCCCCCCCCCCCCCCCCCCATTCCTTTTTCCACACAACTTCATCTAGAATTGTTGAATGAGTTTCCTGTAAACAATAGATATTATATTCCTTCTCTTTGAGCCATGTAAATATTGTTCTTCTTTTGTTATTATCAGCTAAGCCATTACAATTATAACTGGCTATACTTATTTCACCATACACTATAATGAGATACAAGTTTCAAGTCTATTTATCATTATATATGTTTGTAAATTTACCAATAAAAAGTACCATAGTGATTGAGTGTCCATATAGCTGTACCATGATATTTGCATTGCTACTAAGTAACCCTCCAATTGTTCTCCTCTAATTCCCCCGCTAAAGCCCCTCCCCATCCCAAGTTGAGCCGTCATCCCAGTGATCAGCATCCCCCCCCCCGTCCCTCCGTATCCCTAAAGCCCCTCCCCATCCCAAGTTGAGCCGTCATCCCAGTGATCAGCATCCCCCCCCTGTCCCTCCGGATCCCTAAGGCCCCGAGAGGCCAGGACCCATCCATCGAAAACAGCACACAGTGCCACCCAAAAAACTAAGCAGATTAACTGCCAAAAGCATTTCCAATGCTGTCACCTCTATATATATAACTATTTAAAAATAAATATATATTCAAATATCTTGCATATCTTATTTCCAACATTATCAATTAATATACGTAGTAATGTCGGCAGTTCATACATAGGATTTTAACATATAACCCGGATTGCCATTGTATTAAATTTAAGTTATTGACAAGCAATTATTATTATTACCCCCCCCCCCCCAACATCCCAGCTCCCCACAACAGATGCCGGACAAGCACATACTCAAATACTCCAACACACTCAACCCCCCTCCTCCACAATCCACCATAAAATCAGATACTCAACGGTTGTTATATCCCAGAGACAAACTCAAGAAAGGACCTGATTTATGAGTGCACATACAGTTACAGCTGATTGAGAAAGCATGCAGATTGAGCAGAAATTGACAACAATGTGAGATTTGATTAATCTACTTAATCTATGTCAAGTCCTAAGTGATGGAGATCAGATCCACCCTCTTCACCTGAGACACAAACACTCTGGTCCCCCGTTGTAACCATTTTCCCCAAGCATCTCCGTGCAGTCAGACCTTTGAATATTTTGTGCCACCTGGGCCACAATGATAAACCCCCTCTCTGATTATCCGAGTGTGACCGCATCCCCATGGTTTACTGCAGCCAGTGTTGCCAGCACTGCCACTACCTGGGTGGGGGTACCCCACCGGAATCCCCACCGGCTAGGTAAAAGGTTGTCAAGGTTCTCATTAGCAGCTTTGAGAATTTCCTTATACAGTGGGGAGAACAAGTATTTGATACACTGCCGATTTTGCAGGTTTTCCTACTTACAAAGCATGTAGAGGTCTGTAATTTTTATCATAGCTAAACATCAACTGTGAGAGACTGAATCTAAAACAAAAATCCAGAAAATCACATTGTATAATTTTTAATTAATTAATTTGCATTTTATTGCATTACATAAGTATTTGATCACCTACCAACCAGTAAGAATTCCGGCTCTCACAGACCTGTTAGTTTTTCTTTAAGAAGCCCTCCTGTTCTCCACTCATTACCTGTATTAACTGCACCTGTTTGAACTCGTTACCTGTATAAAAGACACCTGTCCACACACTCAATCAAACAGACTCCAACCTCTCCACAATGGCCAAGAACAGAGAGCTGTGTAAGGACATCAGGGATAGAATTGTAGACCTGCACAAGGCTGGATTGGGCTACAGGACAATAGGCAAGCAGCTTGGTGAGAAAGCAACAACTGTTGGCGCAATTATTAGAAAGAAGAAGAAGAAGTTCAAGATGACGGTCAATCACCCTCGGTCTGTGCCTCCATGCAAGATCTCACCTTGTGGGGCAACAATGATCATGAGGAAGGTGAGGGATCAGGCCAGAACTACACGGCAGGACCTGGTCAATGACCTGAAGAGAGCTGGGACCACAGTCTCAAAGAAAACCATTAGTAACACACTACGCCGTCATGGATTAAAATCCTGCAGCGCATGCAAGGTCCCCCTGCTCAAGCCAGCGCATGTCCAGGCCCGTCTGAAGTTTGCCAATGACCATCTGGATGATCCAGAGGAGGAATGGGAGAAGGACATGTGGTCAGATGAGACAAAAATGTAGCTTTTTTGTCTAAACTCCACTCGTCGTGTTTGGAGGAAGAAGAAGGATGAGTACAACCCCAAGAACACCATCCCAACCGTGAAGCATGGAGGTGGAAATATCATTCTTTGGGCATGCTTTTCTGCAAAGGGGACAGGACGACTGCACCGTATTGAGGGGAGGATGGATGGGGCCATGTATCGCGAGATCTTGGCCAACAACCTCCTTCCCTCAGTAAGAGCATTGAAGATGGGTCGTGGCTGGGTCTTCCATCATGACAATGACCCGAAACACACAGCCAGGGCAACTAAGGAGTGGCTCCGTAAGAAGCATCTCAAGGTCCTGGAGTGGCCTAGCCAGTCTCCAGACCTGAACCCAATAGAACATCTTTGGAGGGAGCTGAAAGTCTGTATTGTCCAGCGACAGCCCCGAAACCTGAAGGATCTGGAGAAGGCCTGTATGGAGGAGTGGGCCAAAATCCCTGCTGCAGTGTGTGCAAACCTGGTCAAGACCTACAGGAAACGTATGATCTCTGTAATTGCAAACAAAGGTTTCTGTTCCAAATATTAAGCTCTGCTTTTCTGATGTATCAAATACTTATGTCATGCAATACAATGCAAATTAATTACTTAAAAATCATACAATGTGATTTTCTGGATTTTTGTTTTAGATTCCGTCTCTCACAGTTGAAGTGTACCTATGATAACAATTACAGACCTCTACATGCTTTGTAAGTAGGAAAACCTGCAAAATCGGAAGTGTATCAAATACTTGTTCTCCCCACTGTATATAATGTTCTCCCATCAGGGGGCTCTGGTTTTGTAGGACCACCCCTTCCAGGCAGGCTCAGAATCTTGAGGGGGCGGTTCTGCTCAAGTAGGTCTCTGACCGCATTTATTTCTCTGTTTAGGCTGCATACTCACAACAGGTCCATAAAAGAGATGGGAACTTCTCTTTGGTGTATGGGTCACTCAGGTGGGTGTCCAGGATATAGGGTTGGGGATCTTTCCATCATGATAGGACAATAACAAATTAATTAGATGTACACTATATTTAAAAATGTATATCCCTCATCGACACAAAATTGAAAGCTCTCTCTCACTACCCCTGCTCATAGACCCCCGGTCGGCTCTGGGATATGCAACCATTTCCCCTCTCTCTCACTACCCCTGCTCATAGACCCCCGGTCGGCTCTGGGATATGCAACCATTTCCCCTCTCTCTCACTACCCCTGCTCATAGACCCCCGGTCGGCTCTGGGATATGCAACCATTTCCCCTCTCTCTCACTACCCCTGCTCATAGACCCCCGGTCGGCTCTGGGATATACAACCATTTCCCCTCTCACTCACTGAACACCGCACCTTTCCAAACACAAACATGCACACCACATGGTTGACTGCGGAACAAAATGGGCCGAGCGTGCAAACGCACCCGCATCCCACACCTGCCGCAAGGGGGAAAGGACGCCAGAGAATGGGCCGAGCGTGCAAACGCAGCCACATCCCACACCTGTCGCAAGGGGGAAAGGACGCCCGGGAGAACACAGGACCAACCCCAACATCCGTCCGCCAAAACAACAATTGCCCTCCAAAAAAGCCATGTTCTAATTAGTTGTATTTGAAGATGTATTATTCTGCTTGTTATCTTTTCCTGTTCACCTTCTTAGATACAGTACTTAGAACAGCTACTCAGCCGTAACGTTGATTGTTAGTGGAGGCAACTTTGTCGTCTTCACCTCGTGTTGATTTTCAGGGTCGGGACCAATATGGACAACAGCTGCAGCTTGAGGTCCGTCTAGTCTGATCTGATAATTCTTATCTCAATTTTTTACGTACTCTGGTAAAGAGGGGCGTTTCCGTCATACTGACACGCTCTCTGAGCTCCCTCGGGCGTGGCTAGTTACGAGGCAAACACATCATCATCACTATGATGTCGTTAGAAAGCTAAAATCACATTCCTATCTTCACGAAAACATTGTCTTCCTCCTTGATATTTTCTACCCAAGGTAAAGGATGTAAATCTGATATAAACAGTGTAAAAGCTCTTCAAGTCAAAATGTTTTCATTATAACGCCTTTATACCATTTTTAATGACATCACAAAATATACATTCATTTTCCATATTCCTTTTCTCATCATTCCCAACGTTTGGATGTAGAAATATATTGTCCCAATGTTTATTGTTGGATTGTTGGATGTTGTAAAAAAAGTATCTGAAACAAAGGCATCTCTTTCACCATACTAGAGTGCCAGAGATAATTCTCCCCTCTAATTTATGGCAGTGTTAGGGTGTCAAGTCCCCCCCGTGGGTAAGAGGGTCTGGTTGTTGTCGGCCATTTTCCAAGCTGATGTGAGGCCTTTGATCCTCACCCAGGGAGAGTCATGACACTAGATATATCTCTTCAGTTTTGGCGAATGGTCCTTTACGACGTCCAAACAAAGTTGTCCTGTGGCTGTTGTGTTTTGGAGATTGCGAGGAGGACATCTTCTGATGTGATCAAAGCAACAATATTGTTTCTTATTGAGGTAATTTACAATTGAAGTGTGTCCTGGCTACATATCAGTTCAAAATAGAGATGAATCCAGGGGGTACTGTATTGTAATGATCTCTGCACAGAGGGAGGGGGCTTCAAAGGCCTCTGCGTTTGGGTGGGGGAGGCTGTGAAACTAGCCACTAGGTTGTTGGTGTAAATGAATGAGAATGTGTTCTCAAGTCTAATCCCCTGGTAGGAAAAGGTCCCATCCTAACTTCACTTAGTGAAATAATGCATTACCATTGTATACTAAGTCTATGCAGCTGCATCTATGGGATGGCCCTAACCACTGATCCAGGGTCATTCATTATGTCATCAAGTCAAATCAACTGCAACTATCGGATGGCCCTAACCACTGATTCAGGGTCATTCATTATGTCATCAAGTCAAATCAACTGCAACTATGGGATGGCCCTAACCACTGAGCCAGGGTCATTCATTATGTCATCAAGTCAAATCAACTGCAATTATGGGATGGCCCTAACCACTGAGCCAGGGTCAGTCATTATGTCATCCCCCCTAATTGTTATGCTTGAGGGGAAATCGGATCCTAAAACTGTATTTAGAAGCACCATTCTCCCTGAGATTGAAGAAAGAGAGGCTGTCAACACTTCCACCAGTCCTCTGAAATCACTTTTAACTTTCTTTGTGTGTGTGTAAGTGCATGCGTGTGTGTGTGTGTGTGTGTGTGTGCGTGTTTGTGTGTGTGTGTGTGAGAGGTACTCTCCCAAGTGTCTCCTATAAACCAACTCAACAAAGTTACAGAAGCTCAAGAATGTGGGTTGTTATTTAGGTGATAATGCCAGAAGATATATTGGCACAGGTGTTAGAAACACTGCCTGCCTGTGTGTCTCATCCCGACTCCTGACACCTTCATTAATATTGGACATCTGGAGATCGAATTTGAATATTGAAACAATGTTGCTATTGTCGGAGAGACAGACAGCAAGGTTTATACAAATCTCCGCTGTAGAAAACTCAATGTTAGTCTAAAAGAAATGTGAGATCATGTCTAGACACTTTTTATAGTGGAGATCAAGTTTATAAAGTGCCTGGCTGGGTTGAGGAGACAGTGGATGGCTCAGTAATATGGAACAGAGTAAATAGGCATTTTAACGTCATAGATTTAGCCGGTGGTAACTTGTGGAATAGACACCGGTTGGAATGCAGTTTTAACCAATTAGCATTCAGGATTAGACCCACCCGTTGATTATATAATTATAATACAGGACACACAGACAGACACTCATGCTACCAATCGACCCAACCGCCCACACACACACACACACACACACACACACACACACACACACACACACACACACATACACACACACACACACACACACACACACACATTCACATACACAAATGTACACGCGCACGCACAAACGCACACACACACAAACAAACACACACAAACTGCTGGTTAGCATGTATGGTTTCTAAACATGTATCACTGTACCTAGACATATCATATACCTTATCCTAGTACACTGTGTTACTAGACATATTATATACCTTATCCTAGTATACTGTGTTACTAGACATATCATATACCTTATCCTAGTATACTGTGTTACTGGACATATCATATACCTTATCCTAGTATACTGCGTTACTAGATATATCATATACCTTATCCTAGTACACTGTGTTACTAGACATATCATATACCTTATCCTAGTATACTGTCTTACTAGATATATCATGTACCTTATCCTAGTATAATGTCTTACTAGACATATTGTATACCTTATCCTAGTATACTGCGTTACTAGATATATCATATACCTTATCCTAGTACACTGTGTTACTAGACATATCATATACCTTATCCTAGCATACTGTCTTACTATATATATTATGTACCTTATCCTAGTATACTGTCTTACTAGACATATTGTATACCTTATCCTAGTACACTGTGTTACTAGACATATCATATACCTTATCCTAGTATACTGTCTTACTAGATATATCATGTACCTTATCCTAGTATACTGTCTTACTAGACATATTGTATACCTTATCCTAGTATACTGCGTTACTAGATATATCATATACCTTATCCTAGTATACTGCATTACTAGATATATCATATACCTTATCCTAGTATACTGCATTACTAGATATATCATGTACCTTATCCTAGTATACTGCGTTACTAGATATATCATATACCTTATCCTAGTACACTGTGTTACTAGACATATGTGACCGACTGGCTCGATTTGGTCTTATGTAGCAAAATTTGAAATTGCATTTTTTACATTTGATAAAAGTAGAGACTCAGAGCTAGAAAATGGTACATCATACACTACATTAACATTTACATTTACGTCATTTAGCAGACGCTCTTATCCAGAGCGACTTACAAATTGGTGCATTTACCATACCACTACAGTTGAGGAACAATGGGAAAGTAATTCTGCTTTGAAAGTTGATACACTTTTAACCTCACTTTTGAGAAAATGGTATTTTGAATGTTTTGGTACCTACTGCTGAGCTCTTCTTTGTCTACACCCATTCAGCATTGTTCACACCCCCTTAAGCTTTAGCACCACCCATCTCTTTAAGGGTTGATCCGAGCATTCTGTCCTAACAACAGCAGTCAAGCACACAAGCTAACTGGCTAACGTTGGCTAACTTGGTAACTACTTCCAGACACAAGTGAGAGAACAGCTCACTCTGACCATTTTACTCACCCTAGCAGAGCTGGTTAGGCTGTTTTTATGTTATCCAGAGCGTTGGTGACTGCAGCTGTGCTGCTGGCAACAATTTACGCTTTTATGCCAACGTTTACTGAAACGGGCAAAATTCAACGGGTGTTGAGCGTTGGTAAATTCATCAGTTATTCTGTGCTTTGGCACGCTCAGACGAGAGCGTGCAAATAGTCAGGGTAGCCATGATTAGCTGTTCAGGAGTCTTATGGCTTGGTGGTAGAAGCTGTTAAGAAGCCTTTTGGAATTAGACATCGCGCTCCGGTATGACTAGGGTGGATGGAGTCTTTGATAATTTTTAGGGCCTTCCTCTGACACCGCCTGGTATAGAGGTCCTGGATGGCAGGAAGCTTGGCCCAGTGATGTACTGGGCCATACGCACCACCCTCTGTAGTGCCTTGCGGTCGGAGGCAGAGCAGTTGCCATACCAGGCAGTGATGCAACCAGTCAGGATGCTCTCGATGGTGCAGCTGTATAACTTTTTGAGGATCTGAGGACCCATGTCAAATCTTTTCAGTCTCCTTATGGGGAATAGGCTTTGTCTTGCTCTCTACACAACTGTCTTGGTGTGTTTGGACCATGATAGTTCGTTGGTGATGTGGACACCAAGGAACTTGAAGCTCTCAACCTATTCCACTACAGCCCCGTCGATGAGAATGGGGGAATGCTCAGTCCTCTTGATCACGTTGAGGGACAGGTTGTTATCCTGGCACCACACGGCCAGGTCTCTGACCTCCTCCCTATAGGCTGTCTCATCGTTGTCGGTGATCAGGCCTACCACTGTTGTGTCATCGGCAAACTTAATAATGGTGTTGGAGTCGTGCTTGGCCATGCAGTCATGGGTGAACAGGGAGTACAGGGGGGGACTGAGCACGCACCCCTGAGGGGCCCCCGTGTTGAGGATCAGCGTGGCAGATGTGTTGTTACCTACCCTAACCACATGGGGGCGGCCCGTCAGGAAGTCCAGGATCCAGTTGCAGAGGGAGGTGTGTAGTCCCAGGGTCCTTAGCTTAGTGATGAGTTTTGAGGGCACTATGGTGTTGAACGCTGAGCTGTAGTCAATGAATAGCATTCTCACGTAGGTGTTCCTCTTGTCCAGGTGGGAAAGGGCAGTGTGGAGTGCAATAGAGATTGCATCAGCTGTGGATCTGCTTGGGCGGTATGCAAATTGGAGTTGACTAGGGTTTCTTGGATAATGGTGTTGATGTGAGCCATGACCAGCCTTTCAAAGCAGTTCATGGCTACAGAAGTGAGGCAGGTTATCTTAGTGTCCTTGGCACAGAGACTATGGTGGTCTGCTTGAAACATGTTGGTATTACAGACTCAGTCAGGGACATGTTGAAAAAGTCAGTGAAGACACTTGCCAGTTGTTCAGCGCTTGCTCAGAGTACACATCCTGGTAATCTGTCTGGCCCTGTGGCCTTGTGAATGTTGACCTGCTTAAAAGTCTTACTCACATCGACTACAGAGAGCTTGATCACATCCCTTGTAGCTCAGTTGGTAGAGCATGGCGCTTGCAACGCCAGGGTTGTGGGTTCGTTTCCCATGGGGGTTCAGTATGAAAAATGTATGCACTCACTAACTGTAAGTCGCTCTGGATAAGAGCGTCTACTAAATGATGTAAATGTCATCCGGATCAGCTGATGCTCTCATGCTTGACTCGAAGCGAGCATAGAAGTGATTTAGCTCATCTGGTAGGCTTGTGTCACTGTGCAGCTTGTGGCTGTGCTTCCCTTTGTAGTCTGTAATAGTTTTCAAGCCCTGCCACATCTGATGAGCATCATAGCCGGTGTAGTACGATTCAATCTTAGTCCTGTATTGACTCTTTGCCTGTTTGATGGTTCGTCGGAGGGCATAGCGGGATTTCTCATAAGCTTCCGGGTTAGAGTCCCGCTCCTTGAAAGCGGCAGCTCTACCCTTTAGCTCAGTGTGGATGTTGCCTGTAATCCATGGCTTCTGGTTGGGGTATGTACGTACGGTCACTGTGGGGATGACGTCATCGATGCACTTATTGATGAAGCCAGTGACTGATGTGGTGTACTCCTCAATGCTATCGGAAGAATCCTGGAACATATTCCATTCTGTGCTAGCAAAACAGTCCTGTAGCTTAGCATCTGCATCATCTGACCACTTACTTATTCACCAAGTCACTGGTGCTTCCTGCTTTAGTTTTTGCTTATAAGCAGGAATCAGGAGGATAGAGTTATGGTCAGATTTGCCAAATAGAGGGCGAATGAGAGCTTTGTATGCGTCTCTGTGTGTGGAGTAAAGGTGATCTAGAGTTTTTTCCCCTCTGGTTGCACATTTAACGTGCTGGTAGAAATTAGGTAGAACAGATTTAAGTTTCCCTGCATTAAAGTCCCCGGCCACTAGGAGCGCTGCCTCTGGATGAGCGCTGTCCTGTTTACTTATGGTCTTATACAGCTCATTGAGTGCAATCTTAGCGCCTGCATCAGTTTGTGGTGGTAAATAGACAGCTACAAAAAATATAGATGAAAACTCTCTTGGTAAATAGTGTGGTCTACAGCTTATCATAAGATACTCTACCTCAGGCGAGCAAAACCTCCAGACTTCCTAGGTATTAGATTTTATGGACCAGCTGTTGTTTACAAATATACACAGACCGCCACCCCTTGTCTTACCGGAGTCAGCCGTTCTATCCTGCCGATGTAGCGTATATCCTGCCAGCTGTATGTTATCCATGTCGTGCTATCCTTCTAGGCAGAGTTGCAAAGAAAAAGCCATATCTCAGGCTGCCCATCTTAATATTTTATTTTTATTGACTAGTCTGAGATATGGCTTTTTCTTTGCAAATCTGCCTAGAAGGTCAGCATCCCGGAGTCGCCTCTTCACTGTTGACGTCGAGACTGGTGTTTTGCGGGTACTATTTAATGAGGCTGCCAGGAAGGAGGGGGGGGGGGGGCCTCCTATGCCTATGCAAATAATTTCTTATGTGTCTAATCATAGAATGACAAACTGTATAACCACTATTAATTTACTAGGTTCTCTGTGGACCTAATAGCAAATATGTGTTATTTAACCCATAGTCCCTTTCCTGCAGTCACATGACCTAGTGACCTCATGGGTGGAATGTTATTATATATATATATACATTATTATCATTATTTCTACGCAGTAACTCCAGTGTTTCCATGTCAAACAGTTTGTTATATTTCAGTCTTCTGTGATGAATATAAAGTGTAATATTGGGATTTAAACTCAAAATGTAATACATTTCAACTCTATATCTGACATGGTACAGGTGTCTTATTTTTTTTTTAAGCCCATAACCATGTGTGTGAGGTGTGTACTTTTTGTTTCAAAGTAGATTTGTTTAAGACCAAGAAACACTCTGTGTGACCCTGATGTAGCCCACTGCAGTAGAAGGTCAACAGTATTACCTGTTAATGTGGCATAAACACAACCAGTCATGATGCTCTCAATCACTTCAAAAAGTTCCAGTAGGTTATCATCCATACAGGTCGCTGTGCTCGGTAGACTCCTCCCCCTCACCACTCCATACAGTGCACTGTGCACGGTAGACTCCTCCCCCTCACCACTCCATACAGGTCGCTGTGCTCGGTAGACTCCTCCCCCTCACCACTCCATACAGGTCGCTGTGCTCGGTAGACTCCTCCCCCTCACCACTCCATACAGGTCGCTGTGCTCGTTAGACTCCTCCCCCTCACCACTCCATACAGGTCGCTGTGCTCGGTAGACTCCTCCCCCTCACCACTCCATACAGGTCGCTGTGCTCGGTAGACTCCTCCCCCTCACCACTCCATACAGGTTGCTGTGCTCGGTAGACTCCTCCCCCTCACCACTCCATACAGGTCGCTGTGCTCGGTAGACTCCTCCCCCTCACCACCCAATACAATTTGCTGTGCACGGTAGACTCCTCCCCCTCACCACTCCATACAGTGCACTGTGCACGGTAGACTCCTCCCCCTCACCACTCCATACAGTGCACTGTGAACGGTAGACTCCTCCCCCTCACCACTCCATACAGTGCACTGTGCTCAGTAGACTCCTCCCCCTCACCACTCCATACAGTGCACTGTGCTCAGTAGACTCCTCCCCCTCACCACTCCATACAGTGCACTGTGCACTTGCCATTTAATAAATGCAAAGAGACATCAGTTGCAAAACACCTAAATGTGTAATAATCTGTGATTTTCATTCATTAGACTTACATTTTCAGTCATTTAGCAGACACTCTTATCCAGAGCGACTTACAGGAGCAATTAGGGTTAAGTGCCTTGCTCAAGGGCACATGGACAGATTTTTCACCTAGTCGGCTCAGGGATTAGAACCAGCGACATTTCGTGTAATGGCACAACGCTCTTAACCACTAAGCTACCTGCTGCCCCATTTATTGATATGGATATACAGTGAAGAGAACAAGTATTTGACACACTGCCAATGTTGCAGGTTTTCCTACTTACAAAGCATGTAGAGGTCTGTCATTTTTATCATAGGTACACTTCAACTGTTTATATTCTAAAACAAAAATCCAGAAAATCACATTGTATGATTTTTAAGTAATTAATTTGCATTTTATTGCATGACATAAGTATTTGATCACCTACCAACCAGTAAGAATTCCAGCTCTCACAGACCTGTTAGTTTTTCTTTAAGAAGCCCTCCTGTTCTCCACTCATGACCTGTATTAACTGCACCTGTTTGAACTCGTTACCTGTATAAAAGACACCTGTCCACACACTCAATCAAACAGACTCCAACCTCTCCACAATGGCCAAGACCAGAGAGCTGTGTAAGGACATCAAGGATAAAATTGTAGACCTACACAAGGCTGGGATGGGCTACAGGACAATAGGCAAGCAGCTTGGTGAGAATGCAACAACTGTTGGCGCAATTATTAGAAAATGGAAGAAGTTCAAGATGACGGTCAATCGACTCGGTCTGGGGCTCCATGCAAGATCTCACCTTGTGGGGCATCAATGATCATGAAGAAGGTGAGGGATCAGCCCAGAACTACACGGCAGGACCTGGTAAATGACCTGAAGAGAGCTGGGACCACAGTCTCAAAGAAAACCATTAGTAACACACTACGCCGTCATGGATTAAAATCCTGCAGCGCACGCAAGGTCCCCATGCTCAAGCCAGCGCATGTCCAGGCCCGTCTGAAGTTTGCCAATGACCATCTGGAGGAAACATATGATCTCTGTAATTGCAAACAAAGGTTTCTGTACCAAACATTAAGTTCTGCTTTTCTGATGTATCAAATACTTATGTCATGCAATAAAATGCAAATTAATTACTTAAAAATCATACAATGTGATATTCTGGATTTTTGTTTTAGATTCCGTCTCTCACAGTTGAAGTGTACCTATGATAAAAATTACAGACCTCTACATGCTTTGTAAGTAGGAAAACCTGCAAAATCGGCAGTGTACCAAATACTTGTTCTCCCCACTGTATATGGATATAGCTTCTGTGTGATGGGGTTGTGCAATGCAAATGGCTATAACAAGCCTACAGTACATACACAGTGAATGATTGCTCCTGTAAGTCGCTCTGGATAAGAGTGTCTGCTAAAAATGGAAGTGTAATGAATGTAACCCGAATTGATGCGTCTACTGTCTAGCTCACTCATCTCTGCCTTCGCAAATGATCAGTGTTATTGTCCCAACCACATATCCACGTTATTGGAGCGTATTCCATACATTTTCCAAGTCCATTCACCACATTTTTCATGAGGGTGACAGGTGGTAATGATAAATAATGGCGTAATTAGCCAACCGTTTTCTGAATCTCATGTTTTTACCAGTACGGCGTACATCCACTATTTATTTTGCTGGTACTCCGTACCGACCGCACCACCTTACATTCACCCCCTGCCTGTATCCTGTCTAACCACGTGTATCTGTCTGTAGATACCACCGTCTTAAAGTAAACTGTTTCAGCTGTTGCTAATGCAGTAATGAACCCAGCAGACGAGCGGTGGACTGGAGGTCATATTATGGTCTGTTGAGGCCCCACTATATTTACAGTCACCCTCTATTGGAGGGATGGAAAACCACAAGTGAAAAGCAAAAACTCTGCAATTTGCATTTTCTCTTCTGCAATAATACTTTGATAGGATTTTCTGTGTAAGTAATACAGTGGATACAAACTTATCTGAATAGAAGGTTCCAGAGGAGAGGAGGGGAGGGGAGGGGAGGGGAGGGGAGGGGAGGGGAGGGGAGGGGAGGGGAGGGGAGGGGAGCGGAGGGGAGAGGAGACAGAGAGGATGGAGGGAACGAGGGAAGAGAGGAGTTTGAGAGTGGGGCGAGAGGTGGAGGGGAGCAGGGAGGAGAGTGGCATACAGGCCCTGGGGGTTGTTAAGTTTAATTGGGCCTCAGGCTTCGGGACAGGGAGCAGCAACTTCAAAGGTCAAATATATATAACAATGCTGCAGGGAAATGTCGGCCCACACTGGTGGGAGGCCACAGGCACAGAGACCTGGGAGAGGACGAGAGAGGGGAGGATGGATGGAAAGGGAGGGGATGGGGGCAGGAGAGAGAGAGAGAGAGAGAGAGAGAGAGAGAGAGAGAGAGAGAGAGAGAGAGAGAGAGAGAGAGAGAGAGAGAGAGAGAAATGGGAGAGAGAGGGAGCGGTTTGAGAGCGGGAAAGATGTCAGATGTCAGAAACACAAATATAAATTCACCCTGAACAACAGCATAATTGGTCTGACCATACCTTGGTCTGACCATATCTCCATCGGGACACTTTAATATGGCAGTGAATGCACTCAAAGAAAAAGCCCGCAGAGCATTGTATTCAATAGAAACAATATTATTTTAAATCAACATCCCAATTAAAATTTTGACCAAAATATTTGACAGCGTAATCCTACCAATAGCTCTTTACGGAAGTGAGGTTTGGGGGCCACTCAATAAACTGGACTTTAAAATGTGGGACAAACATCCAATTGAAGCCCGACATGCAGAATTCTGTTGGAAAATTCTACAAATCCAAAGAAATATACCAATTAATGCATGTAGGGTAGAATTGTGCTGCTTTCCAGTGGTAATGAAAGTACAGAAAATATCAATACAATTTTGGCTACATCTAAATTCAAGTCCAAATTCAAGTCTCCAATTTAAAGCACTTCAAACCCAAGAGCTGATCCCAGAAACGAGCCCTCTCAGTCAGCTGGTGTTGGACCTAACCAACCAAGCTGACACCAGCACTGCTACAAAATAAATAATTCTAATAAACAAAATCATGAACCAATCAAAGGACTCATATATATACAACATCGGAAAAACGAAACAAAATCCCAAAGCCGACTAAATTGCTATCTGGCTCTGAACACAGAATTTAAATTGGCTGATTATCTCTACTCTGTCAGAGATACGAAGCAGAGACAGATCCTTACCAAGTACAGGCTGACATAAAAAGACATGGCTACCCAAAGAGGAGCGTGTATGTGGTCACTGCACATCATGGTCCAAACACACCAAGACAGTCGTGAAGAGGGCACAACATAGCCTATTCCCCTTCAGGAGATTGAAACGATTTGGCACGGGTCCCCAGATCCTCAAAAAGTTATACAGCTGCACCATTGAGAGCATCCGGACTGGTTGTAGTAGTAGTAATGATGATGGTAGTAGGAGTGATGGTAATGATAGCAGTTTAATGATGGTAGTGGTATTAGTAGTAGTAATGATGATGGTAGTTGTAGTACTGATGTAAAGGTGAGGATAACAGTTAGTTAGTTAGTTATAAGTTAGTTTCATTTTCCATGTTTATCCTTTTATATTTATTACTTTTCTACTATTTATTATTATAATTATTGTATTTTTTTTTCTTTTTTTTCTTTTTTTTCTTTATTCCTTTCCAACCCCACCACCCCTCCCCTAATTGGAGTAAACTAGTGAACAACAACGCTTAGGCCTCTACTTCCAGCTTATACATACTATATACATTTTATGGACACAGTCAATATTTCAATAAACATAATTTGTTTGTTTTTACTCATGAACTTCCTCTACCCTCAACCTCTCCGATCATTTTCATGATGTCCATCCGGTTTGCTTCTATATGCCATATCTTTCTAACTGTGCTCTTTCACAAAAGCTCTCAACCTAAAACCTATATACTTATTATGGACACGGTATGCTTACATTATTAGTTATCTTGTTGTTACTAGTTGTTGTTAGTAGTTATTGGTCCCATCCTTCAACTCCATTCAACACCATCCATTTTGGATTTCTATTTGCCATATATTTTTCAACTGTATTATTATTATTATTATTATTATTATTATTATTATTATTATTATTATTATTATTATTAGTAGTAGTAGTATTAGTATTATTATTATTAGTATTGTTATTATTATTGTTATTGTTATTATTATTATTATTATTATTATTATTATTATTATTATTATTATTATTATTATTATTAATACTATTATTATTGTTGTGATTATTATTCTAAATAGTAGTGGTACGGGTAGTAGGGGTGATGGTAATGATAGCAGTTTAATGATGGTGGTGGTAGTAGTAGTAGTAATGATGATGGTAGTAGGGGTGATGGTAATGATAGCAGTTTAATGATGGTGGTGGTAGTAGTAGTAGTAATGATGATGGTAGTAGGGGTGATGGTAATGATAGCAGTTTAATGATGGTGGTGGTAGTAGTAGTAGTAATGATGATGGTAGTAGGGGTGATGGTAATGATAGCAGTTTAATGATGGTGGTAGTAGTAGTAGTAATGATGATGGTAGTAGGGGTGATGGTAATGATAGCAGTTTAATGATAGTGGTAGTAGTGGTAGTAATGATGATGGTAGTAGGGGTGATGGTAATGATAGCAGTTTAATGATGGTGGTGGTGGTAGTAGTAGTAGTAATGATGATGGTAGTAGGGGTGATGGTAATGATAGCAGTTTAATGATGGTGGTGGTAGTAGTAGTAGTAATGATGATGGTAGTTGGGGTGATGGTAATGATAGCAGTTTAATGATGGTGGTGGTAGTAGTAGTAGTAATGATGATGTAGTAGGGGTGATGGTAATGATAGCAGTTTAATGATGGTGGTGGTAGTAGTAGTAGTAATGCTGATGGTAGTAGGGGTGATGGTAATGATAGCAGTTTAATGATGGTGGTGGTGGTAGTAGTAGTAGTAATGATGATGGTAGTAGGGGTGATGGTAATGATAGCAGTTTAATGATGGTGGTGGTAGTAGTAGTAATGATGATGGTAGTAGGGGTGATGGTAATGATAGCAGTTTAATGATGGTGGTGGTGGTAGTAGTAGTAATGATGATGGTAGTAGGGGTGATGGTAATGATATCAGTTTAATGATGGTGGTGGTAGTAGTAGTAGTAATGCTGATTGTAGTAGGGGTGATGGTAATGATAGCAGTTTAATGATGGTGGTGGTAGTAGTAGTAGTAATGATGATGGTAGTAGGGGTGATGGTAATGATATCAGTTTAATGATGGTGGTGGTAGTAGTAGTAGTAATGCTGATGGTAGTAGGGGTGATGGTAATGATATCAGTTTAATGATGGTGGTGGTAGTAGTAGTAGTAATGCTGATGGTAGTAGGGGTGATGGTAATGATATCAGTTTAATGATGGTGGTGGTGGTAGTAGTAGTAATGATGATGGTAGTAAAGGTGATGGTAATGATAGCAGTTTAATGATGGTGGTGGTAGTAGTAGTAGTAATGATGATGGTAGTAGGGGTGATGGTAATGATAGCAGTTTAATGATGGTGGTGGTAGTAGTAGTAGTAATGATGATGGTAGTAGGGGTGATGGTAATGATAGCAGTTTAATGATGGTGGTGGTAGTAGTAGTAGTAATGATGATGGTAGTAGGGGTGATGGTAATGATAGCAGTTTAATGATGGTGGTGGTAGTAGTAGTAGTAATGATGATGGTAGTAGGGGTGATGGTAATGATAGCAGTTTAATGATGGTGGTGGTGGTAGTAGTAGTAGTAATGATGATGGTAGTTGTAGTACTGATGTAATGGTGACGATGACGTTAGTTAGTTATAAGTTAGTTATAGTTTCATTTTCCATGTTTAGCCTTTTCTATTTATTATATTTCTACTATTGACTGTTACCATTTCATTGTTGTTATTTTTTTATTATTATTATTTACTAACATTTATATTATTATTTGTTATTCTTTATTATTTTATTACAATGTATATTATACATTGTTGCTTTGGCAATATTGACGCAATGTTTTTCATGCCAATAAAGCAGCTTGAATTCGATTTTGAGAGCATTATTATTATTATTATTATTATTATTATTAGCATTAGAAAGAGTTAGAGAGAGAGAGAGAGAAATATGTTATTGGACCATAAACAGATTTGGCTCATTAATCTATACGTTCCAAATAATGATGATCCATGCTTCTTTGAAAATACAGTGCCTCCGGTCGGTTTACTTACTGCTCAGCTCTTGGGACAAGTGTAGTCGATTATGCCATCATTGACATCCACCCTTCCTCCATTAGTGCATTCACTGTCAGACCACAGACACCATTGTCAGATCACAGTCAGATTAACGTGTTTCTGAAGAAATTAACCAGCAATACCCATTCATAAAAAACAGCCCAATAAACTCTACTACATGAAACAATCGTACAGATGGGCTCCAAACAGTGCAGAGAAATTCATTGAAACATTGATCTCAAATGAAATGATGAACTCTATACAGGTCTTCAATATCTCGAAATACCAAAACAATAAAGAAGGTGTCAATTCGGCTACTCAAGACATCAATTGCATATTCCAAAAAGCAGAGGGGGGGAGAGAGAGATCGAGAGAGAGAGAGAGAGAGGGGGGAGAGATAGGGGGCATGACCTAACAAAGCTTTCTTTTGAGATTTACAACATTAACATATTTAATATAATAATAATGATTATTGGCAAAGGGACAACAGTAACAACAATAACCAAGGGTCAAAATAACCATTGAACAATAACAATATAGAGGACATGTGCAGGTTGGTTGGTCTGTCAGACACTGTCCCTCATCTTATGGCAGGCAGCAATGTAGTGCTCTGCCAACCCACAGCTCTCTGAGTCCTCCCCCAACAGGACGGGTAGCCTATTCTCATCAGAGAGGTCTTTGAAACCTTGAAAAACTGTTTACATTTTTTGTAAACAACACTCTAATTGTTTTATATTTTTTACATTTTGTCAGGAAATGCAGTGTGGTTGAACAGCCTTTCCTCTACAGGGAGCCGGGTTTTCCTGTGTCTACCCTTCTCCAAGGCAAGGCTGTGCTCACTGAGCCTGTACTTTGTCAAGGTGTTTCTAAGGTTTTGATCAGTAACCATGGTCAAATAGTTAACCACGGTGTACTGTCGATTTAGGGTCAGATAGCACTGCATTTTACTTTGTGTTTATGCTTGTGTTTCCCAATAAGCAATGTAGTTTTGTTTTGACTGTGTTGTAATTTGGTTTATTCTGACTGATTGGATGTTCTGGTCCTGATGCTTCAGTGTGTTAGTAGAACAGGTTTGTGGACTCAGCCCCAGGACCAGTTGGATGAGGGATCTCTTTTCTTTGCTCAGCTCTTGCCATTGCAGGGCTTGGTAATGATATGAGAGGGGGTCACTGTATTTGAGATATTTCCCAACGCTATTTGAATTTTTTTGAGTTTGATTATTAGTGGATATTGGCCTAATTCTGCGCTGCATGCATTGTTTGTAGTTTTACTCTGGGCATGTAGGATAATCTTACAGAACTCTGCATGCATTGTTTCAATGGGGTGTTTGTCCCATTTGGTGAAATCTTGTTTTGCAAGTGGACCCCACACCTCGCTGCCATAAAGTGCAATTGGTTCAATGACACATCAATTAGTTTTTGCCAAATTTGAATAGGTATTTCAATTTTAAATTGCTTTTTAATGGCGTAGAATGACCTGCGTGCTTTCTCTCTCAGTTAATTCAATGCATCATTAAGGTGTCCAGTTGAGCTTATTTTTAAACCTAGGTAATTGTAGTGTGTGCAGTACTCTATATATTTTGTACCAATTGGGAACTTTGGTCTAATTCCCTGAGATCTGGATCTTCTCTGGAAAATCATTATTTTAGTACTTTTGGGGTTTGCTGCCAGGGCCCAGGTCTGTCAGTACTGCTCTAGCAGGTCCAGGCTCTGCTGTTCTAAAGAAAAGAAAAACCCTGGAATGAGTAGGTGTGTCCAAACCTTTGAGTGGTAGTGTACATCACCACCCCTCCACCTTCTACACGTTACATTTTAGTCATTTAGCAGACGCTCTTATCCAGAGCGACTTACAGTTAGTGAGTACTTACATTTTCATACTGCCCCGCCGTGGGAAACGAACCCACAACCCTGGCGTTGCAAGCGAAAGGAGATAGTCCTTACCATTGAGCTTCCAATGATTAGCGCCGGTCGGATCCCCCCTCTACCGTATCTCCGATCAGCGAAAGGAGCCTCAAAAATCAGCTGGGCAGAAGGTTGCGTAGATCCCGATTGCCGGGGGGAAGTCGCCAGCCGCCCGGCACCCTGAACACGAGAGCCCATAGTGTAGCCCGTAGTGGAGGTGGTCGTCAGTGTAGAAGCTACAGCATCTGCGTACCCGGTGCGTACCCGGTGTCCGTACACCCCAAGGAAGACAGGGGGGACAGTGGCTATAGTTCCACTCGTTTCAGCCCCATGGGTAGTTCCACTCACTAAAGCACCATCCAGAGCACTCATTTCTGCACCTTGGATAGTTCCAATAATTTCAGCACCATGGATATTTCCACTCATTTTCAGAACCATGGACAGCAGCACTCATTTCAGAACCATGGACAGCGGCACTCATTTCAGCACCGTGGACAGCTGTGCTCACTGTAACAATATACAGAGCACTCATTTCAGCACCACTGCCTCAGCACGAAGAGCTTCCTTTATACTCTACTTGCAACAGAGACATGTTAGTATAATTGTTTCCCAAAAGAGGGGGATTGGGTAGGTGTGTTAATTGCCCCCCTAATACTCGCTGTGATTCTTTGAAGCTCTGTAAATATAGGTATTATTTCATTATTATCTCTGATAGCCTATATTTGAAGTCTGCTTGTCAGTGTCGTCGCTGGGTTCATTATTTCCTGAAGGATCACCACTGAAGTACTGCAGGAGGGTAAGAGAGAGAACTCCGTTGTGGTGGCAGGAGGGTAAGAGAGAGAACTCCGTTGTGGTGGCAGGAGGGTAAGAGAGAACTCCGTTGTGGTGGCAGTAGGGTAAGAGAGAACTCTGTTGTGGTGGCAGGAGGGTAAGAGAGAACTCCGTTGTGGTGGAGAGTAAGAGAGAACTCCGTTGTGGTGGCAGGAGGGTAAGAGAGAACTCCGTTGTGGTGGCAGGAGGGTAAGAGAGAACTCCGTTGTGGTGGCCGTAGGGTAAGAGAGAACTCTGTTGTGGTGGCAGGAGGGTAAGAGAGAACTCCGTTGTG
The DNA here is from genome assembly GCF_964263955.1 of Coregonus lavaretus. Lineage (NCBI taxonomy): Eukaryota > Metazoa > Chordata > Actinopteri > Salmoniformes > Salmonidae > Coregonus > Coregonus lavaretus. The sequence goes on from NW_028163725.1 coordinate 29,853, forward strand.
GTGGCAGTAGGGTAAGAGAGAACTCTGTTGTGGTGGCAGGAGGGTGGAGAGAACTCCGTTGTGGTGGCAGGAGGGTAAGAGAGAACTCCGTTGTGGTGGCAGGAGGGTAAGAGAGAACTCCGTTGTGGTGGCAGGAGAGTAAGAGAGAACTCTGTTGTGGTGGCAGGAGGGTAAGAGAGAACTCTGTTGTGGTGGCAGGAGGGTAAGAGAGAACTCCATTGTGGTGGCAGGAGGGTAAGAGAGAACTCCGTTGTGGTGGCAGGAGAGTAAGAGAGAACTCTGTTGTGGTGGCAGGAGGGTAAGAGAGAACTCCGTTGTGGTGGCAGGAGAGTAACAGAGAACTCCGTTGTGGTGGCAGGAGGGTAAGAGAGAGAACTCCGTTGTGGTGGCAGGAGAGTAAGAGAGAACTCCGTTGTGGTGGCAGGAGGGTAAGAGAGAACTCCGTTGTGGTGGCAGTAGGGTAAGAGAGAACTCTGTTGTGGTGGCAGGAGGGTCAGAGAGAACTCCGTTGTGGTGGCAGGAGGGTAAGAGAGAACTCCGTTGTGGTGGCAGGAGGGTAAGAGAGAACTCCGTTGTGGTGGCAGGAGAGTAAGAGAGAACTCTGTTGTGGTGGCAGGAGGGTAAGAGAGAACTCCGTTGTGGTGGCAGGAGAGTAAGAGAGAACTCCGTTGTGGTGGCAGGAGGGTAAGAGAGAGAACTCCGTTGTGGTGGCAGGAGGGTAAGAGAGAACTCTGTTGTGGTGGCAGGAGGGTAAGAGAGAGAACTCCGTTGTGGTGGCAGGAGAGTAAGAGAGAACTCTGTTGTGGTGGCAAGAGGGTAAGAGAGAACTCCGTTGTGGTGGCAGTAGGGTAAGAGAGAACTATGTTGTGGTGGCAGGAGGGTAAGAGAGAACTCCGTTGTGGTGGCAGGAGGGTAAGAGAGAACTCCGTTGTGGTGGCAGGAGGGTAAGAGAGAACTCCGTTGTGGTGGCAGGAGAGTAAGAGAGAACTCCGTTGTGGTGGCAGGAGAGTAAGAGAGAACTCTGTTGTGGTGGCAGGAGGGTAAGAGAGAACTCCGTTGTGGTGGAGAGTAAGAGAGAACTCTGTTGTGGTGGCAGGAGGGTAAGAGAGAGAACTCCGTTGTGGTGGCAGGAGGGTAAGAGAGAGAACTCCGTTGTGGTGGCAGGAGGGTAAGAGAGAACTCCGTTGTGGTGGCAGGAGGGTAAGAGAGAACTCCGTTGTGGTGGCAGGAGAGTAAGAGAGAACTCCGTTGTGGTGGCAGGAGGGTAAGAGAGAACTCCGTTGTGGTGGCAGGAGGGTAGGAGAGAACTCCGTTGTGGTGGCAGGAGGGTAAGAGAGAACTCCATTGTGGTGGCAGGAGGGTAAGAGAGAACTCCGTTGTGGTGGCAGGAGAGTAAGAGAGAACTCTGTTGTGGTGGCAGGAGGGTAAGAGAGAGAACTCCGTTGTGGTGGCAGGAGGGTAAGAGAGAGAACTCCGTTGTGGTGGCAGGAGGGTAAGAGAGAACTCCGTTGTGGTGGCAGGAGGGTAAGAGAGAACTCCATTGTGGTGGCAGTAGGGTACGAGAGAGAACTCCGTTGTGGTGGCAGGAGGGTAAGAGAGAGAACTCCGTTGTGGTGGCAGGAAGGTAAGAGAGAACTCCGTTGTGGTGGCAGGAGGGTAAGAGAGAGAACTCCGTTGTGGTGGCAGGAGGGTAAGAGAGAACTCCGTTGTGGTAGCAGGAGGGTAAGAGAGAACTCCGTTGTGGTGGCAGGAGGGTAAGAGAGAACTCCGTTGTGGTGGAGAGTAAGAGAGAACTCTGTTGTGGTGGCAGGAGGGTAAGAGAGAGAACTCCGTTGTGGTGGCAGGAGGGTAAGAGAGAGAACTCCGTTGTGGTGGCAGGAGGGTAAGAGAGAACTCCGTTGTGGTGGCAGGAGGGTAAGAGAGAACTCCGTTGTGGTGGCAGGAGAGTAAGAGAGAACTCCGTTGTGGTGGCAGGAGGGTAAGAGAGAACTCCGTTGTGGTGGCAGGAGGGTAGGAGAGAACTCCGTTGTGGTGGCAGGAGGGTAAGAGAGAACTCCATTGTGGTGGCAGGAGGGTAAGAGAGAACTCCGTTGTGGTGGCAGGAGAGTAAGAGAGAACTCTGTTGTGGTGGCAGGAGGGTAAGAGAGAGAACTCCGTTGTGGTGGCAGGAGGGTAAGAGAGAGAACTCCGTTGTGGTGGCAGGAGGGTAAGAGAGAACTCCGTTGTGGTGGCAGGAGGGTAAGAGAGAACTCCGTTGTGGTGGCAGTAGGGTAAGAGAGAGAACTCCGTTGTGGTGGCAGGAGGGTAAGAGAGAGAACTCCGTTGTGGTGGCAGGAGGGTAAGAGAGAACTCCGTTGTGGTGGCAGGAGGGTAAGAGAGAACTCCGTTGTGGTGGCCGTAGGGTAAGAGAGAACTCTGTTGTGGTGGCAGGAGGGTAAGAGAGAACTCCGTTGTGGTGGCAGTAGGGTAAGAGAGAACTCTGTTGTGGTGGCAGGAGGGTGGAGAGAACTCCGTTGTGGTGGCAGGAGGGTAAGAGAGAACTCCGTTGTGGTGGCAGGAGGGTAAGAGAGAACTCCGTTGTGGTGGCAGGAGAGTAAGAGAGAACTCTGTTGTGGTGGCAGGAGGGTAAGAGAGAACTCTGTTGTGGTGGCAGGAGGGTAAGAGAGAACTCCATTGTGGTGGCAGGAGGGTAAGAGAGAACTCCGTTGTGGTGGCAGGAGAGTAAGAGAGAACTCTGTTGTGGTGGCAGGAGGGTAAGAGAGAACTCCGTTGTGGTGGCAGGAGAGTAACAGAGAACTCCGTTGTGGTGGCAGGAGGGTAAGAGAGAGAACTCCGTTGTGGTGGCAGGAGAGTAAGAGAGAACTCCGTTGTGGTGGCAGGAGGGTAAGAGAGAACTCCGTTGTGGTGGCAGTAGGGTAAGAGAGAACTCTGTTGTGGTGGCAGGAGGGTCAGAGAGAACTCCGTTGTGGTGGCAGGAGGGTAAGAGAGAACTCCGTTGTGGTGGCAGGAGGGTAAGAGAGAACTCCGTTGTGGTGGCAGGAGAGTAAGAGAGAACTCTGTTGTGGTGGCAGGAGGGTAAGAGAGAACTCCGTTGTGGTGGCAGGAGAGTAAGAGAGAACTCCGTTGTGGTGGCAGGAGGGTAAGAGAGAGAACTCCGTTGTGGTGGCAGGAGGGTAAGAGAGAACTCTGTTGTGGTGGCAGGAGGGTAAGAGAGAGAACTCCGTTGTGGTGGCAGGAGAGTAAGAGAGAACTCTGTTGTGGTGGCAAGAGGGTAAGAGAGAACTCCGTTGTGGTGGCAGTAGGGTAAGAGAGAACTATGTTGTGGTGGCAGGAGGGTAAGAGAGAACTCCGTTGTGGTGGCAGGAGGGTAAGAGAGAACTCCGTTGTGGTGGCAGGAGGGTAAGAGAGAACTCCGTTGTGGTGGCAGGAGAGTAAGAGAGAACTCCGTTGTGGTGGCAGGAGAGTAAGAGAGAACTCTGTTGTGGTGGCAGGAGGGTAAGAGAGAACTCCGTTGTGGTGGAGAGTAAGAGAGAACTCTGTTGTGGTGGCAGGAGGGTAAGAGAGAGAACTCCGTTGTGGTGGCAGGAGGGTAAGAGAGAGAACTCCGTTGTGGTGGCAGGAGGGTAAGAGAGAACTCCGTTGTGGTGGCAGGAGGGTAAGAGAGAACTCCGTTGTGGTGGCAGGAGAGTAAGAGAGAACTCCGTTGTGGTGGCAGGAGGGTAAGAGAGAACTCCGTTGTGGTGGCAGGAGGGTAGGAGAGAACTCCGTTGTGGTGGCAGGAGGGTAAGAGAGAACTCCATTGTGGTGGCAGGAGGGTAAGAGAGAACTCCGTTGTGGTGGCAGGAGAGTAAGAGAGAACTCTGTTGTGGTGGCAGGAGGGTAAGAGAGAGAACTCCGTTGTGGTGGCAGGAGGGTAAGAGAGAGAACTCCGTTGTGGTGGCAGGAGGGTAAGAGAGAACTCCGTTGTGGTGGCAGGAGGGTAAGAGAGAACTCCATTGTGGTGGCAGTAGGGTAAGAGAGAGAACTCCGTTGTGGTGGCAGGAGGGTAAGAGAGAGAACTCCGTTGTGGTGGCAGGAGGGTAAGAGAGAACTCCGTTGTGGTGGCAGGAGGGTAAGAGAGAGAACTCCGTTGTGGTGGCAGGAGGGTAAGAGAGAACTCCGTTGTGGTAGCAGGAGGGTAAGAGAGAACTCCGTTGTGGTGGCAGGAGGGTAAGAGAGAACTCCGTTGTGGTGGAGAGTAAGAGAGAACTCTGTTGTGGTGGCAGGAGGGTAAGAGAGAGAACTCCGTTGTGGTGGCAGGAGGGTAAGAGAGAGAACTCCGTTGTGGTGGCAGGAGGGTAAGAGAGAAGTCCGTTGTGGTGGCAGGAGGGTAAGAGAGAACTCCGTTGTGGTGGCAGGAGAGTAAGAGAGAACTCCGTTGTGGTGGCAGGAGGGTAAGAGAGAACTCCGTTGTGGTGGCAGGAGGGTAGGAGAGAACTCCGTTGTGGTGGCAGGAGGGTAAGAGAGAACTCCATTGTGGTGGCAGGAGGGTAAGAGAGAACTCCGTTGTGGTGGCAGGAGAGTAAGAGAGAACTCTGTTGTGGTGGCAGGAGGGTAAGAGAGAGAACTCCGTTGTGGTGGCAGGAGGGTAAGAGAGAGAACTCCGTTGTGGTGGCAGGAGGGTAAGAGAGAACTCCGTTGTGGTGGCAGGAGGGTAAGAGAGAACTCCGTTGTGGTGGCAGTAGGGTAAGAGAGAGAACTCCGTTGTGGTGGCAGGAGGGTAAGAGAGAGAACTCCGTTGTGGTGGCAGGAGGGTAAGAGAGAACTCCGTTGTGGTGGCAGGAGGGTAAGAGAGAGAACTCCGTTGTGGTGGCAGGAGGGTAAGAGAGAACTCCGTTGTGGTAGCAGGAGGGTAAGAGAGAACTCCGTTGTGGTGGCAGGAGGGTAGGAGAGAACTCCGTTGTGGTGGAGAGTCATTGATCCCTAATTTAACTACTGTTTGCTACTTCCGGGGGCTTTAGGGCGGCACAATGAAACCAAACAATATTTGACTCATGACAGCTTATTTCTACATTATTCAAGTATGCAAGTATAACTGGCACATTTAGGAACAGGTTGATTAATGAAACTGTTCCTTAAAGTTCAATACTATCTCCTTGGTAAGGAATGTGTACTTGAGGTTGCTCATGCCCAAATATATATTTTATTTTCTCACGCTTTTCATCTCCCTTGTCCTCTTTCTGGCAAATGCTGTGCCGCATACCATCTCACCTCCCTGGCTGGCTGGGACTACCTAGGAGAGAAACTCACTTAGCAGCTTCCCAGGACCACACCAGCACTGTGTACTCAGAAGTTAGAACTAGGCAGCGGTCGAAGAGAGGTCGAAGGCAGTCGGACCGTAAACAGAACCTCTCCAGATCTCTCTGTCGTTAAAGTCTGGATTTCAAGTTTATGTTAAGAACGCAAACGTTACCATCTATTGTCCTCTCACCTTTACCCTCCTCTTCTCTGTTCTCTCTCTCCCGGACTGCTGCTGTGTGTCTATACTGATTGGCCCTGACGCGCACACACACACACACACACACACACACACACACACACACACACACACACACACACACACACACACACACACACACACACACACACACACACTTAGAGCAGAGGAAGATGCAAGCCCACTATCCCTCTAGAGCTCCTAATGGCCCCCTGTAGCTCAGTTGGTAAGAGCGTCTGCTAAATGACTAAAATGTAAATGTGAAAAGGTTGAGGTTGGTCAAGAGTTGCCAAGGCACACAAAATTATCTTGAGAAAAATCTCTCTTTCCTTCCGACATTGTCTCCCTCTCCCTACTACTCAAATTCCATCTGTTGTTGTTCTTGCTCTCTCTCTCTCTCTCTCTCTCTCTCTCTCTCTCTCTCTCTCTCTCTCTCTCTCTCTCTCTCTCTCTCTCTCTCTCTCTCTCTCTCTCTCTCTCTCTCTCTCTCTCTCTCTCTCCTCTCTCTTTCTGTCTCTCTCTTTCTCGCTCGCACACACACACCAGTGGCGGTCGGTGGTGTTTAAGATGAGTGATGACAATATTCAATTTTTTATGAGCATGGCCTTATTTACAGTGCATTCGGGAAGTATTCAGACCCCTTGACTATTTCCACATTTTGTTACATTACAGCCTTATTCTAAAATAGATTACACTATGTTTTCCCTCATCAATCTACACACAATACCCCACAATGACAAAGCAAAAACAGGTTTAAACATTTTTTAAAACCTGTTTTCGCTTTGTCATTATGGGGTATTGTGTGTAGACTGATGATGAAATGTTTTTATTTAATCCATTTTATAATAAGGCTGTAACGTAACAAAATGTGGAAAAAGGGAAGGGGTCTGAATCCTTTCCGAATGCACTGTAAATTACAGCATATTGGATGACTTTCATTTATATACCATTCACCCATCTCAGTGTAACATTGATAGGTTTAGGCAACTATGTGATACTCAAATTTTCCCCATATCCATCATGAGGTTGCTACAACCTGGCCTATGAATAAAAGTTTACAATGTAGGTGCACACAGGTCGAGAAAAATGTGAGTAATCAAGGAGAAAGTCAGTGACACATTCAATACCGCCTTGCACACTCTTGCCTGCATCTCGCTGATCTAGGGTGTAATCATTAGTCCAAACAGTTGCAAACAAGAGTTTCTATTGGACAATATTCAGGTATGTTTATCCCCGTTTTGTTCCGTTTGCTTCTGTTTAACAAATGTTTTTCAACAGAATCGGCGGAATGAATACACCCCTGATCACACGTAAACACAGTTCTCTTTCATAGCAGCCACATACAAGCAGCATGATCAGTTTGCTCGTTGTATAATTCCTTCTCGCATTTACACTCCTCCTCTCACCTTTTCCCTCCCCTAGTGGATTTCAGTGCACAACACATCAGCTATCTGTGACCAGGCGAAAAAAATAAAAACTTTACAAGCCAAACCTTCATATCATAACCGCTAACCGCTACACACAGCCTACATCGTTGTCAACATAGCTACTAGAACTTACGCGTTAGTAAACCCGCTACAATCATGCATTACAGTCAGCAAGCAGCCCACCGGTGTGGTGGGCATGGGTGGCAATAAATTAATAAAACCAAAAGCTTACCTAGACTTGGAAGAGTTCCAGTGTAGCAGGCTAGCTAACATAGCATCCCTCTCTGTCTGTACTCCGGCTACACCATGGTGCTACCCTACAGAGTGCCGTTGAGGCTACTGTAGACCTTCATTGCAAAACAGTGTGTTTAAATCAATTATTTGGTGATGTGAATATATTTAGTATAGTTTTATCTAAAAAAGGCTAACTTTATTTTTTAAAAATCACTATTTTTATTTGTATGAAATTCACTGAGGAGGATTGTCCTCCCCTTCCTCATCTGAGGAGCCTCCACTGAGACACACACACCACTGGGGAGCCCAGTTCTAGCCCTCCTGTGGGAGAGTGTTGGGTTTTGACAGTCACTGCTCAGCTGAAATTGACTTGGAGATCAAAAAAATCATTTCACAGCACTGGCTGAGATGAAAAGTCATAAAATACTCTTCCGTAATCCCCAGCGCTCTTTGGGAAAGAGACTCACTAAGAGATCCACACAGGGAAACAAGTCAGAGCTTAAGCCTGAAAAATTAGCATCGGGGTTTCAGCAACAGAGGGCGCATTTTATGAAGTTAGACTAGTGCCTGGATTTCTGGTTTGGCAAGACTAGTTCATTTCTAGACTTTGGGGGCTAATTTGGCAGATGAAGGACAAGGCTTTTGTCACATTGGTAAATTAACAATTGAACTTGGCTTGTAATGGTGTAAGAGCTTTTTTTGAGGCTACAGAGAGAGTTCAACATTTTTCCTTCCACTATCCCAGCTAGGTGCAGAAAAGAAGATAGGATATACCCTATTATCAATCAGACACAACGAACTACAGAACACAGAGACAGCTACATAACACTGAGTCAGCTACAGAACACAGAGACAGCTACAGAACACTGAGTCAGCTACAGAACACTGAGTCAGCTACAGAACACTGAGTCAGCTACAGAACACAGAGTCAGCTATAGAACACTGAGTCAGCTACATAACACAGAGTTCAGAACAAAGAGTCAGCTACAGAACACAGAGGTCAGAACACTGAGTCAGCTACAGAACACAGAGTTCAGAACACTGAGTCAGCCACAGAACACAGAGTTCAGAACACTGAGTCAGCTACAGAACACAGAGTTCAGAACACTGAGTCAGCTACAGAACACTGAGTCAGCTACAGAACACTGAGTTTAGCTAAAGAACACAGAGTTCAGCTACAGAACACAGAGTTCAGAACACAGAGTTCAGAACACTGAGTCAGCTACAGAACACAGAGTTCATCTACAGAACACAGAGTTCAAAACAAAGAGTCAGCTACAGAACATAGAGTTCAGAACACTGAGTCAGCTACAGAACACTGAGTTCAGAACACTGAGTCAGCTACAGAACACTGAGTCAGCTACAGAACACTGAGTTCAGCAACAGAACACAGAGTTCAGAACACAGAGTTCAGAACACTGAGTCAGCTACAGAACACAAAGCCAGTAGCATATCATTAATAAAGATTGCATAAAGTAATGGGCATAGACAACTGCCCTGGGGAATTCCTGATTCTACCTGGATTTTGTTTGAGAGGCATCCATCAAAGAACACCCTCTGTGTTCTGTTAGACAGTTAAGTCTTTATCCACAATATATCAGGGGGTGTGAAGCCATAACACATACATTTTTCCAGCAGCAGACTCGATCGATAATGTCAAAAGCCTCACTGAAGCATAACAAAACAGCCACCACAATATTTTTATCATCAATTTCTTTCAGCCAATCATCAGTCATTTGTGTACGTACTGTGCTTGTTGAATGTCCTTCCTTATAAGCGTGCTGAAAGTCTGTTTTTTTTTCAAAAGTTTACTAAGGGTTGGTAACAGGCTGATTGGTCGGCTATTCGAGCCAGTGAAGGGGGCTTTACTATCCCTAGGTAGGGGAATAACTTTTGCTTCCCTCCAGGCCTGAGGGCACACACTTTCTAGTAGGCTTAGATTGAAGATATGGCAAAGAGGAGTCGCAATATCGTCCGCTATTATCCTCAGTAATTTTCCATCCAAGTTGTCAGACCCTGGTGGCTTGTCATTGTTGATAGACAACAACAAAAATATCACCTCTTCAACACTTACTTTACGGAATTCAAAATTACAATGCTTGTCTTTTATAATTTGGTCATATATACTTATCAGCGTTTTTTGCTGGCATGTCATGCCTAAGTTTGCTAATCTTGCCAATGAAAAAATCATTAAAGTAGGTAGCAATATCAGTGGGTTTTGTTGTGATGAATGAGCCATCTGTTTCAATGAATGATGGAGCGGAGTTTGTCTTTTTGCTCAAAATTTCATTTAAGGTGCTCCAAAGATTTTTACTATGATTCTTTATGTCATTTATCTTTGTTTTATAGTGTAGTTTCTTCTTCTTTTTATTCAGTTTAGTCACATGATTTCTCAGTTTGAAGTACGTTTGCCAATCGGTTGTACAGCCAGACCTATTTGCCATTTATTTTGCCTCATCCCTCTCAACCATACTGTTCTTCAATTCCTCATCAATCCACGGGGATTTAACCGTTTTTACAGTCATTTTCTTAATGGGTGCCTGCTTATTAGTAGCTGGGATAAGCAATTTCATAAATATGTCAAGTGCAGCGTCTGGTTGCTCCTCATTACATACATCTTCACATTTTAGTCATTTAGCAGACACTCTTATCCAGAGCCACTTACAGTTAGGGAGTGCTCACATTATTTTTTATATTTTTCATATTGAACCCCGTGGTAATCAAACCCACAACCCTGGCGTTGCAAACGCCATGCTCTACCAACTGAGCTACATCCCTGCCGGCCATTCCCTCCCCTACCCTGGACGACAATGGGCCAATTGTGCGCCGCCCCATGAGTCTCTGGATTCGAACCAGGATCTCTAGTGGCACAGCTAGCACTGCGATGTAGTGCCTTAGACCACTGCGCCACTCGGGAGGTTAAACCACATACCAACACATATTCTTTACATCACAAATTGGTCACATACACATGTTTAGCAGATGTTATTGCGGGTGTAGCGAAATGCTTGTGATCAATACATGTTGATGATTTAATTCCTGTGCTGTTTGTAACTACCCTGGTAGGTTGATTGATAACCTGAAACAGGATGCTGGCACTAGTTACAGTTTGAAGCGTTAGATGAGTCACTACAGAACACAGAGTTCAAAAAAGTGACTCAGCTACAGAACACAGAGTTCAGAAAAGTGACTCAGCTACAGAACACAGAGTTCAGAACACTGAGTCAGCTACAGAACACAGAGTTCAGAACACTGAGTCAGCTACAGAACACTGAGTCAGCTAGAGAACACAGAGTTCAGAACACTGAGTCAGCTATAAAACACAGAGTTCAGAACACAGAGTCAGCTACAGAACACAGAGTTCAGAACACTGAGTCAGCTACAGAACACAGAGTTCAGAACACCGAGTCAGCTACAGAACACTGAGTTCAGAACACTGACTCAGCTACAGAACACAGAGTTCAGAACACTGAGTCAGCTACAGAACACAGATTTCAGAACACTGAGTCAGCTACAGAACACAGAGTTCAGATCACTGAGTCAGCTACAGAACACAGAGTTTGAAACACTGAGTCAGCTACAGAACACAGAGTTCAGAAAACTGAGTCAGCTACAGAACACTGAGTTCAGAACACTGAGTCAGCTACAGAACATAGAGTTTAGAACACTGAGTCAGCTACAGAACACTGAGTTCAGAACACTGAGTCAGCTACAGAAGACAGAGTTCAGGACACTGAGTCAGCTACAGAACATAGAGTTCAGAACACTGAGTCAGCTACAGAACACAGAGTTCAGAACACTGAGTCAGCTATAGAACACAGAGTTCGGAACACTGAGTCAGCTACAGAACACAGAGTTCAGAACACTGAGTCAGCTATAGAACACAGAGTTAAGAACAATTAGTCAGCTACAGAACACAAAGTTTAGAACACTGAGTCAGCTACAGAACACAGAGTTCAGAACATTGAGTCAGCTACAGAACACAGAGTTCAGAACACTGAGTCAGCTACAGAACACAGAGTTCAGAACACAGAGTCAGCTACAGAACACTGAGTTCAGAACACTGACTCAGCTACAGAACATAGAGTTCAGAACACTGAGTCAGCTACAGAACACTGAGTTTCAAACACTGAGTCAGCTACAGAAGACAGAGTTCAATACACTGAGTCAGCTACAGAACACAGAGTTCAGAACACTGAGTCAGCTACAGAACACTGAGTCAGCTACAGAACACAGAGTTCAGAACACTGAGTCAGCTACAGAACACAGAGTTCAGAACACTGAGTCAGCTACAGAACACAGAGTTCAGATCACTGAGTCAGCTACAGAACACAGAGTTTGAAACACTGAGTCAGCTACAGAACACAGAGTTCAGAACACTGAGTCAGCTACAGAACACTGAGTTCAGAACACTGAGTCAGCTACAGAACATAGAGTTTAGAACACTGAGTCAGCTACAGAACACTGAGTTCAGAAACCTGAGTCAGCTACATAAGACAGAGTTCAGGACACTGAGTCAGCTACAGAACATAGAGTTCAGAACACTGAGTCAGCTACAGAACACTGAGTTCAGAACACTGAGTCAGCTACAGAAGACAGAGTTCAGAACACTGAGTCAGCTACAGAACACAGAGTTCAGAACACTGAGCAGCTACAGAACACTGAGTCAGCTACAGAACACAGAGTTCAGAACACTGAGTCAGCTACAGAACACAGAGTTCAGAACACTGAGTCAGCTACAGAACACTGAGTCAGCTACAGAACACAGAGATCAGGACACTGAGTCAGCTACAGAATACAGAGTTCAGAACACTGAGTCAGCTACAGAACACTGAGTCAGCTACAGAACACAGAGGTCAGAACACTGAGTCAGCTACAGAACACAGAGTTCAGATCACTCTGTCTGCTACAGAAGACAGAGTTTGAAACACTGAGTCAGCTACAGAACACAGAGTTCGGAACACTGAGTCAGCTACAGAACACTGAGTTCAGAACACTGAGTCAGCTACAGAACATAGAGTTCAGAACACTGAGTCAGCTACAGAAGACAGAGTTCAGGACACTGAGTCAGCGACAGAACATAGAGTTCAGAACACTGAGTCAGCTACAGAACACTGAGTTCAGAACACTGAGTCAGCTACAGAACACAGAGTTCAGAACAGTGAGTCAGCTACAGAACACAGAGATCAGAACACTGAGTCAGCTACAGAACATTGAGTCAGCTAAAGAACACAGAGTTCATAACACTGAGTCAGCTTCAAAAAACTGAGTTCAGGACACTGAGTCAGCTACAGAACACTGATTTCAGAACAATGAGTCAGCTAAAGAACACATAGTTCAGAACACTGAGTCAGCTACAAAACACAGAGTTCAGAACACTGAGTCAGCTATAGAACACAAAGTTCAGAACACTGAGTCACCTAGAGAACACAGAGTTAAGAACAATGAGTCAGCTACAGAACACAAAGTTCAGAACACTGAGTCAGCTACAGAACACAGAGTTCAGAACACTGAGGCAGCTACAGAACACAGAGTTCAGAACAGTGAGTCAGCTAATGAAAACAGAGTTCAGAACACTGAGTCAGCTACAGAACACAGAGTTCAGAACACTGAGTCAGCTACAGAACACAGAGCTCAGAACACTGAGTCAGCTACAGAACACAGAGTTCAGAACAGTGAGTCAGCTACAGAACACAGAGATCAGAACACTGAGTCAGCTACAGAACATTGAGTCAGCTACAGAACACAGAGTTCATAACACTGAGTCAGCTTCAAAAAACTGAGTTCAGGACACTGAGTCAGCTACAGAACACTGATTTCAGAACAATGAGTCAGCTAAAGAACACATAGTTCAGAACACTGAGTCAGCTACAAAACACAGAGTTCAGAACACTGAGTCAGCTATAGAACACAGAGTTCAGAACACTGAGTCAGCTATAGAACACAGAGTTCAGAACACTGAGTCACCTAGAGAACACAGAGTTAAGAACAATGAGTCAGCTACAGAACACAAAGTTCAGAACACTGAGTCAGCTACAGAACACAGAGTTCAGAACATTGAGTCAGCTACAGAACACAGAGTTCAGAACACTGAGTCAGCTACAGAACACAGAGTTCAGAACAGTGAGTCAACTACAGAACACAGAGTTCAGAACACTGAGTGAGCTACAGAACACAGAGTTCAGAACACTGAGTCAGCTACAGAACACAGAGTTCAGAACACTGTGTCAGCTATAGGACACAGAGTTCAGAACACTGAGTCAGCTATAGAACACAGAGTTCAGAACACTAAGTCACCTAGAGAACACAGAGTTAAGAACAATGAGTCAGCTACAGAACACAGAGTTCAGAACACTGAATCAGCTACAGAACACAGAGTTCAGTACAGTGAGTCAGCTACAGAACACAGAGTTCAGAACACTGAGTCAGCTACATAACACTGAGTCAGCTACAGAACACATAGTTCAGAACATTGAGTCAGCTTCAAAACACTGAGTTCAGAACACTGAGTCAGCTACAGAACACTGAGTTCAGAACACTGAGTCAGCTAAAGAACACATAGTTCAGAACACTGAGTCAGCTATAGAACACAGAGTTCAGAACACTGAGTCACCTAGAGAACACAGAGTTAAGAACAATGAGTCAGCTACAGAACACAAAGTTCAGAACACTGAGTCAGCTACAGAACACAGAGTTCAGAACATTGAGTCAGCTACAGAACACAGAGTTCAGAACACTGAGTCAGCTACAGAACACAGAGTTCAGAACATTGAGTCAGCTACAGAACACAGAGTTCAGAACACTGAGACAGCTACAGAACACAGAGTTCAGAACACTGAGACAGCTACAGAACACAGAGTTCAGAACAGTGAGTCAGCTAATGAAAACAGAGTTCAGAACACTGAGTCAGCTACAGAACACAGAGTTCAGAACACTGAGTCAGCTACAGAACACAGAGTTCAGAACACTGAGTCAGCTACAGAACACTGAGTCAGCTACTGAACACTGAGTTCAGCTACAGAACACAGAGTTCAGCTACAGAACACAGAGTTCAGCTAAAGAACACAGAGTTCAGAACACTGAGTCAGCTACAGAACACAAAGCCAGTCGCATATCATTAGTAAAGATTGCATAAAGTAATGGGCATAGACAACTGCCCTGGGGAATTCCTGATTCTACCTGGATTTTGTTTGAGAGGTGTCCATCAAAGAACACCCTCTGTGTTCTGTTAGACAGGTAACTCTTTATCCACAATATATCAGGGGGTGTGAAGCCATAACACATACGTTTTTTCCAGCAGCAGACTCGATCGATAATGTCAAAAGCCTCACTGAAGCATAACAAAACAGCCACCACAATCTTTTTATCATCAATTTCTTTCAGCCAATCATCAGTCATTTGTGTAAGTACTGTGCTTGTTGAATGTCCTTCCTTATAAGCGTGCTGAAAGTCTGTTTTTTTTTCAAAAGTTTACTAAGGGTTGGTAACAGGCTGATTGGTCGGCTATTCGAGCCAGTAAAGGGGGCTTTACTATCCCTAGGAAGGGGAATAATTTTTGCTTCCCTCCAGGCCTGAGGGCACACACTTTCTAGTAGGCTTAGATTGAAGATATGGCAAAAAGGAGTTGCAATATCGTCCGCTATTATCCTCAGTAATTTTCCATCCAAGTTGTCAGACCCTGGTGGCTTGTCATTGTTGATAGACAACAACAAAAATATCACCTGTTCAACACTTACTTTACGGAATTCAAAATTACAATGCTTGTCTTTTATAATTTGGTCTTATATACTTATCAGCGTTTTTTGCTGGCATGTCATGCCTAAGTTTGCTAATCTTGCCAATGAAAAAATCATCAAAGTAGGTAGCAATATCAGTGGGTTGTGTTGTGATGAATGAGCCATCTGATTCAATGAATGATGGAGCGGAGTTTGTCTTTTTGCTCAAAATTTCATTTAAGGTGCTCCAAAGCTTTTTACTATGATTCTTTATGTCATTTATCTTTGTTTTATAGTGTAGTTTCTTCTTCTTTTTATTCAGTTTAGTCACATGATTTCTCAGTTTGAAGTACGTTTGCCAATCGGTTGTACAGCCAGACCTATTTGCCATTCTTTTTGCCTCATCCCTCTCAACCATACTGTTCTTCAATTCCTCATCAATCCACGGGGATTTAACCGTTTTTACAGTCATTTTCTTAATGGGTGCCTGCTTATTAGTAGCTGGGATAAGCAATTTCATAAATATATCAAGTGCAGCATCTGGTTGCTCCTCATTACATACATCTTCACATTTTAGTCATTTAGCAGACACTCTTATCCAGAGCCACTTACAGTTAGGGAGTGCTCACATTCATTTTTTTATTTTTCATATTGAACCCCGTGGGAATCAAACCCACAACCCTGGTATTGCAAACGCCATGCTCTACCAACTGAGCTACATCCCTGCCGGCCATTCCCTCCCCTACCCTGGACGACACTGGGCCAATTGTGCGCCGCCCCATGAGTCTCTGGATTCGAACCAGGATCTCTAGTGGCACAGCTAGCACTGCGATGTAGTGCCTTAGACCACTGCGCCACTCGGGAGGTTAAACCACATACCAACACATATTCTTTACATCACAACATAGGAATCACTACAAAACGTATTGCAGTGTCAACCACTTTGAAAAGAAGGTTGACGACATCCGATCCTCGTTTGTTAAGTCTAATGACACTGCTGGTCCTGCTCACACTGCCCTACCCTATGCTTTGACTTCTTTCTCCCCTCTCTCTCCAGATAAAATCCTGCGACTTGTGACTGCAGGCCGCCCAACAACCTGCCCGCTTGACCCCATCCCCTCCTCCCTTCTCCAGACCATCTCCGGTGACCTTCTCCCCTACCTCACCTCGCTGATCAACTCATCCTTGACCGCTGGCCATGTCCCTTCCGTCTTCAAGAGAGCGAGAGTTGCTCCCCTTCTCAAAAAACCAACACTCGACCCCACTGATGTCAACAACTACAGACCAGTATCCCTTCTTTCTTTTCTTTCCAAAACTATTGAGCGTGCCGTCTTTAGCCAACTCTCTTGCTATCTCTCTCAGAATGACCTTCTTGATCCAAACCAATCAGGTTTCAGGACTGGTCATTCAACTGAGACTGCTCTTCTCTGTGTCACGGAGACTCTCCGCACTGCTAAAGCTAACTCTCTCTCCTCTGCTCTTGTCCTTCTAGACCTGTCTGCTGCCTTTGATACTGTGAACCATCAGATCCTCCTCTCCACCCTCTCCGAGCTGGGCATCTCCGGCGCGGCTCACTCCTGGATTGCGTCCTACCTGACCGGTCGCTCCTACCAAGTGGCGTGGCGAGAAGCTGTCTCCGCACCACGTGCTCTCACCACTGGTGTCCCCCAGGGCTCAGTTCTAGGCCCTCTCCTTTTCTCCCTATACACCAAGTCACTTGGCTCTGTCATATCCTCACATGGCCTTTCCTATCATTGCTACGCTGACGATACACAACTAATCTTCTCCTTTCCCCCTTCTGATAACCAGGTGGCGAATCGCATCTCTGCATGTCTGGCAGACATATCAGTATGGATGACGGATCACCACCTCAAGCTGAACCCTGGCAAGACGGAGCTGCTCTTCCTCCCGGGGAAGGACTGCCCGTTCCATGATCTCGCCATCACGGTTGACAACTCCGCTGTGTCCTCCTCCCAGAGTGCGAAGAGCCTAGGCGTGACCCTGGACAACACCCTGTCGTTCTCCGCCAACATCAAGGCGGTGACCCGCTCCTGCAGGTTCATGCTCTACAACATTCGGAGAGTACGACCCTGCCTTACACAGGAAGCGGCACAGGTCCTAATCCAGGCACTTGTCATCTCCCGGCTGGACTACTGCAACTCGCTGTTGGCTGGCCTCCCTGCCTGTGCCATTAAACCCCTACAACTCATCCAGAATGCCGCAGCCCGTCTGGTGTTCAACCTTCCCAAGTTCTCTCACGTCACCCCCCTCCTCCGCACACTCCACTGGCTTCCAGTTGAAGCTCGCATCCGCTACAAGACCATGGTGCTTGCCTATGGAGCAGTGAGGGGAACGGCACCTCTGTACCTTCAGGCTCTGATCAGTCCCTACACCCAAACGAGGGCATTGCGTTCATCCACCTCTGGCCTGCTGGCTCCCCTTCCTCTGCGGAAGCATAGTTCCCGCTCAGCCCAGTCAAAACTGTTCGCTGCTCTGGCACCCCAATGGTGGAACAAGCTCCCTCACGACGCCAGGACAGCGGAGTCACTCACCACCTTCCGGAGACATTTGAAACCCCACCTCTTTAAGGAATACCTGGGATAGGATAAAGTAATCCTTCTACCCCCCCCCCCCCAAATTGTAAAGTGGTTATCCCACTGGCTATAGGGTGAACGCACCAATTTGTGAGTCGCTCTGGCTAAGAGCGTCTGCTAAATGACGTTAATGTGCCCTTGAGCAAGGCACTTAACCCTAATTGCTCCTGTAAGTCGCTCTGGATAAGAGCGTCTGCTAAATGACTAAAATGTAAATGTATGTAATGTATGACCTCTTATGCACTAAATTAGGCCCAGCCTTTGGAACTTTGGTTTTCCTAGTTATGGCTACTATATTGTGATCACTACATCAGATGGATTTGGATACTGCTTTTTTTTTTTAATCTGCAGTATTAGTAAATATGTCAAATCAAATCAAAATCAAATTGTATTGGTCACATACACATGTTTAGCAGATGTTATTGCGGGTGTAGCGAAATGCTTGTGATCAATACATGTTGATGATTTCATTCCTGTGCTGTTTGTAACTACCCTGGTAGGTTGATTGATAACCTGAAACAGGATGCTGGCACTAGTTACATTTTGAAGCGTTAGCTGAGTCACTACAGAACACAGAGTTCAGAACAGTGACTCAGCTACAGAAAACAGAGTTCAGAACACTGAGTAAGCTACAGAACACTGAGTCAGCTACAGAACACAGAGTTCAGAAAAGTGACTCAGCTACAGAACACAGAGTTCAGAACACTGAGTCAGCTATAGAACACAGAGTTCAGAACACTGAGTCAGCTACAGAACACAGAGTTCAGAACAGTGAGTCAACTACAGAACACAGAGTTCAGAACACTGAGTGAGCTACAGAACACAGAGTTCAGAACACTGAGTCAGCTACAGAACACTGAGTTCAGAACACTGAGTCAGCTACAGAACACAGAGTTCAGAACACTGAGTCAGATACAGAACACTGAGTCAGCTACAGAACACTGAGTCAGCTACAGAACACTGAGTTCAGCTACAGAACACAGAGTTCAGAACACTGAGTCAGCTACAGAACACTGAGTCAGCTACAGAACACAGAGTTCAGGACACTGAGTCAGCTATAGAACACTGAGTCAGCTACATAACACAGAGTTCAGAACATTGAGTCAGCTACAGAACACAGAGTTTGAAACACTGAGTCACCTACAGAACACAGAGTTCAGAACACTGAGTCAGCTACAGAACACTGAGTTCAGAACACTGAGTCAGCTACAGAACATAGAGTTCAGAACACTGAGTCAGCTACAGAACACTGAGATCAGAACACTGAGTCAGCTACAGAAGACAGAGTTCAGAACACTGAGTCAGCTACAGAACACTGAGTTCAGAACACTGAGTCAGCTACAGAACACAGAGTTCAGAACACTGAGTCAGATACAGAACACTGAGTCAGCTACAGAACACTGAGTCAGCTACAGAACACTGAGTTCAGCTACAGAACACAGAGTTCAGCTACAGAACACAGAGTTCATAACACAGAGTTCAGAACACTGAGTCAGCTACAGAACACAGAGTTCAGCTACAGAACACAGAGTTCAGCTATAGAACACTGAGTTCAGAACACTGAGTCAGCTACAGAACTCAGAGTTCAGAACACTGAGTCAGCTACAGAACACAGAGTTCAGAACATTGAGTCAGCTACAGAACACAGAGTTCAGAACACTGAGTCAGCTACAGAACACTGAGTCAGCTACAGAACACTGAGTTCAGAACACTGAGTCAGCTACAGAACACAGAATTCAGAACACTGGGTCAGCTACAGAACACTGAGTCAGCTACAGAACACAGAGACAGCTACAGAACACTGAGTCAGCTACAGAACACAGAGTTCAGAACAAAGAGTCAGCTACAGAACACAGAGTTCAGAACACTGAGTCAACTACAGAACACTGAGTTCAGAACACTGAGTCAGCTACAGAACACAGAGTTCAGAACACTGAGTCAGCTACAGAACACTGAGTTCAGAACACTGAGTCAGCTACAGAACACAGAATTCAGAACACTGGGTCAGCTACAGAACACTGAGTCAGCTACAGAACACAGAGACAGCTACAGAACACTGAGTCAGCTACAGAACAC
Organism: Coregonus lavaretus; assembly: GCF_964263955.1. Taxonomy (NCBI): domain Eukaryota; kingdom Metazoa; phylum Chordata; class Actinopteri; order Salmoniformes; family Salmonidae; genus Coregonus; species Coregonus lavaretus. Next base: position 49,375 of record NW_028163725.1, read on the forward strand.
AGAGTTCAGAACAAAGAGTCAGCTACAGAACACTGAGTTCAAAACACTGAGTCAGCTACAGAACACTGAGTTCAGAAAACAGAGTTTGTATTTTGTATTTGTATTTATTATGTATCCCCATTAGCTGCTGCCAAGGCAGCTACTCTTCCTGGGGTCCAGCAGAATTAAGGCAGTTATACATTTTTAAAACATTACAATACATTCACAACAGCTTTCATAACATATTAAGTGTGTGCCCTCAGGCCCCTACTCTACTACCACATATCTACAACACAACATCCATGTGTACGTGTGTGTATAGTGTATATGTTATCGTGTGTGTGTATGCATGTTTCTGTATCTATGTTTGTGTTGCTTCACAGTCCCCGCTGTTCCTTAAGGTGTATTTTTATCAGTTTGTTATGTAATTTTACTGCTTGCATGAGTTACTTGATGTAGAATAGAGTTCCATGTAGTCATGGCTCTATGTAGTACTGTGCACCTCCCATAGTCTGTTCTGGACTTGGGGATTGTGAAGCTACCTCTGGTGGCATGTCTTATGGGGTATCCATGGGTGTCCGAGCTGTGTGCTAGTAGTTTAAACAGACAGCTCGGTGCATTCAACATGTCAATACCTCTCACAAATACAAGTAGTGATGAAGTCAATCTCCTCCACTTTGAGCCAGGAGAGAATGAAATGCATATTATTAATGTTAGCTCTCTGTGCACATCCAAGGGCCAGCCATGTTGCCCTGTGCTGAGCCAATTCTCCTAATTCCCTCTTTGTGGCACCTGACCACACGACTGAACAGTAGTCCAGGTGCGACAAAACTAGGGCCTGTAGGACCTGCCTTGTTGATAGTGCTGTTAAGTAGGCAGAGCAGCGCGTTATTATGGACAGACTTCTCCCCATCTTAGCTACTGTTGTATCAATATGTTTTGACCATGACAGTTTACAATCCAGGGTTACTTCATAGGTATGGATACTATGTTGTGATCACTACATCAGATTCTGCAGTGTTAGTAAATATGGCAAATCAAATCAAAATCAAATTTTATTGGTCACATACACATGTTTAGCAGATGTTATTGCGGGTGTAGCGAAATGCTTGTGATCAATACATGTTGATGATTTCATTCCTGTGCTGTTTGTAACTACCCTGGTAGGTTGATTGATAACCTGAAACAGGATGCTGACACTAGTTACAGTTTGAAGCGTTAGCTGAGTCACTACAGAACACAGAGTTCAGAACAGTGACTCAGATACAGAACACAGAGTTCAGAACACTGAGTCAGCTACAGAACACAGAGTCAGAACACTGAGTCAGCTACAGAACACATAGTTCAGAACACTGAGTCAGCTACAGAACACAGAGTTCAGAACACTGAGTCAGCTACAGAACACAGAGTTCAGAACACTGAGTCAGCTACATAACACAGAGTTCAGAACACTGAGTCATCTACAGAACACAGAGTTCAGAACACTGAGTCAGCTACAGAACACTGAGTCAGCTACAGAACACAGAGTTCAGAACACCGAGTCAGCTACAGAACACTGAGTCAGCTACAGAACACAGAGTTAAGAACAATGAGTCAGCTACAGAACACAGAGTTCAGAACACTGAGTCAGCAACAGAACACAGAGTTCAGAACACTGAGTCAGCTACAGAACACTGAGTCAGCTACAGAACACTGAGTCAGCTACAGAACACATAGTTCAGAACACTGAGTCAGCTATAGAACACTGAATCAGCTACAGAACACAGAGTTCAGAACACTGAGTCAGCTACAGAACACATAGTTCAGAACACAGAGTCAGCTACAGAACACATAGTTCAGAACAATGAGTCAGCTACAGAACACAGAGTTCAGAACACTGAGTCAGCTACAGAAGAAGGTAAGGTACAGCGCCGGAAGAAGATGGCTGCCGTTTTACAGCCCTCTAACCAATTGTACTATTATGTGTGTTTTTCCGCGTTATTTGTAATTTATTTTGTACATAATGTTTATGCCATCGTCTCTTATAACCAAAGAGAGCTTCTGGATATCAGGACAGCGATTACTCACCTCGCGTTGGACGAACACTTTTTTTTCAACGAGGCGTTCGCGAAGGATATTCTACAGACTCCAGACAAGGCCCAGATCCCCGTCATTCGCGTGAGGAAGAGACGGAGATACCGTGGACGTAGGTCGGGGTGCCTTGTAAAGATCCGACGGCGAACGAGTAAACTGCCTCTCCCATCAATCCTATTAGCCAACGTTCAAGCTTTGGATAATAAAATGGACGATTTAAGATTACGGTTATCCTACCAACGGGACATTAAAAACTGTAATATCTTATGTTTCACGGAGTCGTGGCTGAATGACAACAATGACAACATTCAGCTAGCAGGCTATACGCTACATCGGCAGGACAGAACGGCAGACTCGGGTAAGACGAGGGGTGGCGGTCTCTGTATTTTTGTAAACAACAGCTGGTGCACAAAATCAAATACTAAGGAAGTCTCAAGGTTTTGCTCGCCTGAGGTAGAGTATCTTATGATAAGCTGTAGACCACACTATTTACCAAGAGAGTTTTCATCTATACTTTTCATAGCTGTCTATTTACCACCACAAACCAATGCTGGCATTAAGATTGCACTGAATGAGTTGTACAAGGCCATTAATCAACAGGAAAACGCTCATCCAGATGCAGCGCTCCTAGTAGCAGGGGACTTTAATGCAGGGAAACTTAAATCCGTTCTACCTCATTTCTACCAGCATGTTAAATGTGCAACCAGAGGGGAAAAAACTCTAGACCACCTTTACTCCACACACAGAGACGCATACAAAGCTCTCCCTCGCCCTCCATTTGGCAAATCTGACCATAACTCTATCCTCCTGATTCCTGCTTATAAGCAAAAACTGAAGCAGGAAGCACCAGTGACTCGGCTAATAAAAAAGTGGTCAGATGACGCAGATGCTAAGCTACAGGACTGTTTTGCTAGCACAGACTGGAACATGTTCAGGGATTCTTCAGACAGCATTGAGGAGTACACCACATCAGTCACTGGCTTCATCAATAAGTGCATCGATGATGTCGTCCCCACAGTGACCGTACGTACATACCCCAACCAGAAGCCATGGATTACAGGAAACATCCGCACTGAGCTAAAGGGTAGAGCTGCCGCTTTCAAGGAACGGGACTCTAACCCGGACGCTTATAAGAAATCCCGCTATGACCTCCGACGAACCATCAAACAGGCAAAGAGTCAATACAGGTCTAAGATTGAATCATACTACACTGGCTCTGACGCTCGTCGGATGTGGCAGGGCTTGAAAACTATTACAGACTACAAAGGGAAGCACAGCCGCGAGCTGCCCAGTGACACAAGCCTACCAGACGAGCTAAACCACTTCTATGCTCGCTTCGAGGCAAGCAACACTGAAGCATGCATGAGAGCACCAGCTGTTCCGGACGACTATGTGATCACGCTCTCCGTAGCCGATGTGAGTAAGACTTTTAAGCAGGTCAACATTCACAAGGCCGCAGGGCCAGACGGATTACCAGGACGTGTACTCCGAGCATGTGCTGACCAACTGGCAAGTGTCTTCACTGACATTTTCAACATGTCCCTGACTGAGTCTGTAATACCAACATGTTTCAAGCAGACCACCATAGTCCCCGTGCCCAAGAACTCTAAGATAACCTGCCTAAATGACTACCGACCCGTGGCACTGACGTCTGTAGCCATGAAGTGCTTTGAAAGACTGGTCATGGCTCACATCAACACCATTATCCCAGAAACCCTAGACCCACTCCAATTTGCATACCGCCCCAACAGATCCACAGATGATGCTATCTCTATTGCACTCCACACTGCCCTTTCCCACCTGGACAAGAGGAACACCTACGTGAGAATGCTATTCACTGACTACAGCTCAGCATTCAACACCATAGTGCCCTCAAAGCTCATCACTAAGCTAAGGATCCTGGGACTAAACACCTCCCTCTGCAACTGGATCCTGGACTTCCTGACGGGCCGCCCCCCAGGTGGTAAGGGTAGGTAACAACACATCTGCCACACTGATCCTCAACACGGGGCCCTCAGGGGTGCGTGCTCAGTCCCCTCCTGTACTTCCTGTTCACCCATGACTGCATGGCCAGGCACGACTCCAACACCATCATTAAGTTTGCCG
>NW_028163724.1:0-65000 GCF_964263955.1 Coregonus lavaretus
TGTATCCAACCATTTTCCCTGAACACCTATGCTCCTCCTAAGACACACACCAGTTCATTGGGGATGTTAAAGTATGTAATGGCTTATCGCTACTTATTGTTTAACTGTAATCATAGTAAATGCAGTATGGTATTAAAGTAAGAACATTTTTGCTTGACCATCTCTTGTTTGTATTATTAAAATAACGTAACATTTTGGTGTGGCGGAGTCATTCCTCTGTGTTGCCACTGGAGGGCAGGCACTATGAGGACAATGTTGTGGCTGCCTTGCGAGAACCCAATGGGGAGGAACAAGGGAGATTCTCAATTGTGTTTTGCTCGACTCCTCGTGTCTTCTCCTCCGTCCTCTCCCCCTTTTTTAAAAGGTCAAAGGTAGGTGGGGCGGCAGGTAGCCGAGCGGGTAGAGCGTTGGGCCAGTAACCGAAAGGGCACTAGTTTGAATTCACGAGCTGACAAGGTGAAGAATCTGTGTATGTGCCCTTGAACAATATCAAATCATTTCTGGGTAACAATTAAGTACCTTTGTCAGTGGGCAAATGTACAAAATCAGCAAGGATCAAATACCTTTTTCCCTCACAGTATGAGTGTAGCCATGTACGACACCCAGGGCCCCACCCAGATAGCAACCCACATACAGTGAGGGAAAAAAGTATTTGATCCCCTGCTGATTTTGTACGTTTGCCCACTGACAAAGACATGATCAGTCTATAATTTTAATGGTAGGTTTATTTGAACAGTGAGAGACAGAATAACAACAAAAAAATCCAGAAAAAACGCATGTCAAAAATGTTATACATTGATTTGCATTTTAATGAGGGAAATAAGTATTTGACCCCTCTGCAAAACATGACTTAGTACTTGGTGGCAAAACCCTTGTTGGCAATCACAGAGGTCAGACGTTTCTTGTAGTTGGCCACCAGGTTTGCACACATCTCAGGAGGGATTTTGTTCCACTCCTCTTTGCAGATCTTCTCCAAGTCATTAAGGTTTCGAGGCTGATGTTTGGCAACTCTAACCTTCAGCTCCCTCCACAGATTTTCTATGGGATTAAGGTCTGGAGACTGGCTAGGCCACTCCAGGACCTTAATGTGCTTCTTCTTGAGCCACTCCTTTGTTGCCTTGGCCGTGTGTTTTGGGTCATTGTCATGCTGGAATACCCATCCACGACCCATTTTCAATGTCCTGGCTGAGGGAAGGAGGTTCTCACCCAAGATTTGACGGTACATGGCCCCATCCATCGTCCCTTTGATGCGGTGAAGTTGTCCTGTACCCTTAGCAGAAAAACACTCCCAAAGCATAATGTTTCCACCTCCATGTTTGACGGTGGGGATGGTGTTCTTGGGGTCATAGGCAGCATTCCTCCTCCTCCAAACACGGCGAGTTGAGTTGATGCCAAAGAGCTCCATTTGGGTCTCATCTGACCACAACACTTTCATCCAGTTCTCCTCTGAATCATTCAGATGTTCATTGGCAAACTTCAGACGGCCCTGTATATGTGCTTTCTTGAGCAGGGGGACCTTGCGGGCGCTGCAGGATATCAGTCCTTCACGGCATAGTGTGTTACCAATTGTTTTCTTGGTGACTATGGTCACAGCTGCCTTGAGATCATTGACAAGATCCTCCCGTGTAGTTCTGGGCTGATTCCTCACCATTCTCATGATCATTGCAACTCCACGAGGTGAGATCTTGCATGGAGCCCCAGGCCGAGGGAGATTGACAGTTCTTTTGTGTTTCTTCCATTTGCGAATAATCGCACCAACTGTTGTCACCTTCTCATCAAGCTGCTTGGCGATGGTCTTGTAGCCCATTCCAGCCTTGTGTAGGTCTACAATCTTGTCCCTGACATCCTTGGAGAGCTCTTTGGTCTTTGCCATGGTGGAGAGTTTGGAATCTGATTGATTGATTGCTTCTGTGGACAGGTGTCTTTTATACAGGTAACAAGCTGAGATTAGGAGCACTCCCTTTAAGAGTGTGCTCCTAATCTCAGCTCGTTACCTGTATAAAAGACACCTGGGAGCCAGAAATCTTTCTGATTGAGAGGGGGTCAAATACTTATTTCCCTCATTAAAATGCTAATCTATTTATAACATTTTTGACATGCGTTTTTCTGGATTTTTTTGTTGTTATTCTGTCTCTCACTGTTCAAATAAACCTACCATTAAAATTATAGGCTGACCATTTCTTTGACAGTGGGCAAACGTACAAAATCAGCAGGGGATCAAATACTTTTTTCCCTCACTGTAGCAACCCTCCTAGACTCTATAGCAGGGGTGTCAAACGTGCGGGCCGGATCAGGCCCGCAAACGGGTTTAATCCGGCCCGCAAGATGATTTTGAAAAATAAATAAATAATAATCATAATAATAATTATTATTATTATTTTGTAAAGTATAAAAATTCGCTGCAATTTTTCAATAAAATAAACTGCTGTTCCAATTGCGTCCACTGGATGGCGCAATAGAAATTGTGTTAAGCAAGCAAACTGTTTATACCGGGGCAGAGCAAGTAGGTCAAGCACGTGCAGCCAATGAGCTACTTTGTTTTGCCCGCGATATTTATTACGGCTTCTACTTTTAACATTATGTGCTTTGGCACCCTCATTGCCCCAATATGTCTCTGTCAAAAAAGAGAAAAGTGGACGCAGAGTGCAGAGTGTTCCAAGAAAAATGGTCATCCTATTTATTCATTGAATTGAATGGGAAAGCTGTATGTTTGGTGTGTTCAGAGCATGTTGCAGTGCTGAAAGAATATAACCTTCGTTGCCACTATGTGAGTCTTCATGCCGACAAATATGACAACTTTCAAGGACAGCGGAGATGAGAGAAGGTGAATGAACTGTTGGCGGGTCTGAAGAAACAGCAGTCTGTGTTTACTCACAGCCGAGACATCAGTGACGCTGCAGTGAAAGCTAGCTACCTCATTGCTAATGAAATCATAGTGGCTTCAAAACCATTTAGTGAGGGTGAATTTGTAAAAACATGCATGATGAAGGCAGCGGAGATTGTGTGCCCTGAAAAGCGGCAGGCTTTTGCAAATATCAGCCTGACAAGAAACACAGTTGCAGACAGGATTTCCGATCTTTCAGTGGATTTGGACAGCCAGTTGAAGCAAAAAGTAAAGTCATTTATTGCGTTTTCGGTTGGAATTGATGAAAGCACGGACATTACAGATGTTGCACAACTGGCCATTTTCATCCGCGGAGTTGATGACACATTGACCGTCACCGAGGAGTTCGTGGAGTTGGTGCCGATGACAGATACAACGACAGCAGCTGATATTTTTACCGCACTCGTCAGCGCGCTGGACAGGGTCGGAGTGGACTGGTCCCGCGCTGTCAGCCTGGCTACAGATGGTGCGCCCTCAATGATTGGGAAAAAAGCAGGCGTTGTGACAAAGTTCAGAGAAAAAGTGCAATCTGCAAATGGAGGACGTGATTTTTTGACTTTTCACTGTATTTTGCACCAGGAGGCTTTGTGTTGCAAGTCATTAAAGATGGATAACGTCATGAAGGTGGTCATCCAAACTGTTAATTTCATCCGATCCAGAAGCCTGAATCACCGTCAGTTTGACAGCCTTCTCAGAGAGAAAGACCACATCTATGGCCTGCCATACCACACTGAGGTAAGATGGTTAAGCCGAGGTGCTGTGCTGAGGCGTTTCTTTGATTTACGAGAAGAAATTGAACAGTTCATGGAAGAAAAGGGCAAACCAGTGTTAGAATTTCATTCCGCAGAATGGATGCAGGACCTTGCATTTATGGTGGATGTTACAGAGCACCTGAATAACTTGAACAAACAGCTGCAAGGGCGCAACAAAGTTGTCACGCAGTATTATGACAGCATACGTTCTTTCAAGTTGAAGCTGTCATTGTGGGAGACGCAACTTGCCGGTGGTGATGCAGCTCACTTCCCCTGTCTGAAAAATGTGTGCGCGACCCAACATGTGGCAGACATGAAGCGGTTCAAAGATAAAATAACGGGACTGTTACGGGAGTTTGAGCAACGCTTTCAGATTTATGTTTATATGTTTTTATGTTGATGTGCTATTGTTTTTAATTGATTTTATTTTATTTGTATATTTAACCTATTCTTGACTCTGTGGTTCTTGCACTTGTTTGGGGAACAGGATTTCATTATTTTTATCTACATTTCTGCCTGAGAAATGACACCCTGATATAGTTCTGTGATCTGTGATATACTTCTGTGAATCACTGAGGCATTGTGTGTTCTTTGTCCTCAGAACTTTCAAATAACTTGAGGTGTTTTATGATTAATAGTGATGTTGTGCTTTTGGACACTGTCCTCAGGCTCCAGCTTTATGTTTATATGTTTTTATGTTGATGTGCTATTGTTTTTAATTGATTTTATTGTATTTGTATATTTAACCTATTCTTGACTCTGTGGTTCTTGCACTTGTTTGGGGAACAGGATTTCATCATTTTTATCTACATTTCTGCCTGAGAAATGACACCCTGATATAGTTCTGTGATCTGTGAAACAGTTCTGTTAATCACTGAGGCATTGTGTGTTTGTGTGTTCTTTTTCTTTAGAATTTTCAAATAAACTTGACGTGTTTTATGATTAATAGTGATGTTGTGCTTGTACTATTTTGGACACACTGTCCTCAAGCTCCAGCTTTATGTTGTATGTTGATCGTATTAAAACAAAGAAAACAATCTGAAGTTGTTGTTTTTAAGTTATATATACCATGATTTTTCCGGTCCGGCCCACTTGGGAATAGATTTTCCTCCATGTGGCCCCTGAGCTAAAATGAGTTTGACACCCCTGCTCTATAGCGATGGTAAACTCAGCAAAAAAAAGAAACGTCCCCTTTTCAGGACCCTGTCTTTCAAAGATAATTTGTAAAAATCAAAATAACTTCATAGATCTTCATTGTAAAGGGTTTAAACACTGTTTCCCATGCTTGTTCAATGAACCATAAACAATTAATGAACATGCACCTGTGGAACGATCGTTAAGACACTAACAGCTTACAGACGGTAGGCAATTAAGGTCACAGTTATGAAAACTTAGGACACTAAAGAGGCCTTTCTACTGACTCTGAAAAACACCAAAAGAAAGATACCCAGGGTCCCTGCTCATCTGCGTGAACGTGCCTTAGGCATGCTGCAAGGAGGTATGAGGACTGCAGATGTGGCCAGGGCAATAAATTGCAATATCCGTACTGTGAGACTCCTAAGACAGTGCTACAGGGAGACAGGACGGACAGCTGATCGTCCTCGCAGTGGCAGACCACGTGTAACAACACCTGCACTGGATCGGTACATCCGAACATCACACCTGAGGGACAGGTACAGCATAGCAACAACAACTGCCCGAGTTACACCAGGAACGCACAATCCCTCCATCAGTGCTCAGACTGTCCGCAATAGACTGAGAGAGGCTGGACTGAGGGCTTGTAGGCCTGTTGTAAGGCAGGTCCTCACCAGACATCACCGGCAACAACGTCGCCTATGGGCACAAACCCACCGTCGCTGGACCAGACAGGACTGGCAAAAACTGCTCTTCACTGACGAGTCGCAGTTTTGTCTCACCAGGGGTGATGGTCGGATTCGTGTTTATCGTCGAAGGAATGAGCGTTACACCGAGGCCTGTACTCTGGAGCAGGATCAATTTGGAGGTGGAGGGTCCGTCATGGTCTGGGGCGGTGTGTCACAGCATCATCGGACTGAGCTTGTTGTCATTGCAGGCAATCTCAACGCTGTGCGTTACAGGGAAGACATCCTCCTCCCTCATGTGGTACCCTTCCTGCAGGCTCATCCTGACATTACCCTCCAGCATGACAATGCCACCAGCCATACTGCTCGTTCTGTGCGTGATTTCCTGCAAGACAGGAATGTCAGTGTTCTGCCATGGCCAGCGAAGAGCCCGGATCTCAATCCCATTGAGCACGTCTGGGACCTGTTGGATCGGAGGGTGAGGGCTTGGGCCATTCCCCCCAGAAATGTCAGGGAACTTGCAGGTGCCTTGGTGGAAGAGTGGGGTAACATCTCACAGCAAGAACTGGCAAATCTGGTGCAGTCCATGAGGAGGAGATGCACTGCAGTACTTAATGCAGCTGGTGGCTACACCAGATACTGACTGTTACTTTTGATCCCCCCCCCTTTGTTCAGGGACACATTATTCAATTTCTGTTAGTCACATGTCTGTGGAACTTGTTCAGTTTATGTCTCAGTTGTTGAATCTTGTTATGTTCATAGAAATATTTACACATGTTGAGTTTGCTGAAAATAAACTCAGTTGACAGTGAGAGGACGTTTCTTTTTTTCCTGAGTTACTTATAGCTTTACCAAGGGCCCTTTGATGGCTGTAGGCCACCTGTATTATACTTTTCACCATTTGACTGAATACATTTGAATGACATTGAATGGCATTGAAGAATGTCTTAGCTTCCACACAGTGGTGTAAAGTACTTAAGTACAAATACTTTAAAGTACTACTTAAGTAGTTTTTTGGCTATCTGTACTTTACTTTACTATTTCTATTTGTGAAAACTTTTACTTTTACTTCACTACATTCCTAAAGAAAATAATGTACTTTTTACTCCATACATTTTCCTTGACACCCAAAAATACAGGACAGGAAAATGGTCCAATTCACACACTTATCAAGAGAACATCCCTACTGCCTATGATCTGGCAGACTCACTAAACACACATGCTTCATTTGTAAATTATGTCTGAGTATTGGAGTGTGCCCCTGGCTATCCGTAAATAAATAAAAACATTGTGCATATTTGCTTAATATAAGGAATTTGAAATTATTTATGCTTTTACTTTCGATACTTAAGTATATTTAATAGGGCCTAATGACTTTTAGTCAAGCAGTATTTTACTGGGTGACTTTCACTTTTACTTGAATCATTTTCTATTAAGTTATTTACTTTTACTCAAGTATGACAATTGGGTACTTTTTCCACCACTGCTTCCACATATAGGTCTACATTGAAATTGTATTTTGGTATTTTATTAGGATCCCCATTAGCTGTTGTGAAAGCAGCAGCTACTCTTCCTGGGGTCCACACAAAACATGACATAAAACAGAACAGCTCAAGGACTGAACTACACATTTTTTTTTTTTTTTTTATGAGATTGATTTCCATGGCAGTACATCATTACTTGTTTACAATGAGTGCAGTAGTGTGAGTAAAGACTACATCATAGATCACTTTGTGAGTAGTGGAAGTACTCATCATCAGGAGCAGGCTGTTTTACATGTCTTTTTTATGAACAAACCAACACATAAACCAATGAACAAACCAACACACAGACCAATGCCCAGTCAGCTCAGTACGTAAACTCCGGTGTGTAAACTCTTAGAAACAGGGTTCCAAAAGGGTTCTTTGGCTGTCCCCATAGAAGAACCCTTTTTGGTTCCAGGTAGAACCCTTTTGGTTCCAGGTAGAACCCTTTTGGGTTCCATGTAGGACCCTTTACACAGAGGGTTCTATATGGAACCCGTTAGGGTTCTACTTGGAACCAAAAAGGGTTCTCCCTGGAACCAAAAATAGTTATCCTATGGGGACAGCCGAAGAGTGTAGAGCAGCCCAACGTGTGTAGAGAGAGTGAGCCCCAGGCCAGCCGGGTTTCTGTCTCTGTTCCAACCACCATGACCCAGAGCCACAGCATTACCACTGTGGTATTCTGGTTACGCTGAACTTTACGCCACGGTCGTTCTGCACTCCACAGCTCCACACGGACGTCCAGACTGGCTGCCAGCACTGCCTGCCAGACACTCTGAGGATACTCCACTGGTACACACGCAAACACAAAAATGTTTTAATTACCAGAAGAAGAATACGTTTTAATTACCAAAATAATACGTTTTAATTATTAGATGTAACCTACTGTGGGTGCACACAGTCACACATTCATTCTCCAAGTGGAAGAACCATTATTATCTTTATAGTTTCACCTATATTTTGAATTACCTTCAAAGATGCCACAGACAAAACAAGCTTTTCATCACTACAGACAGTTCCTGTCATAAGTACCATTGAATGAATGTGTCTCCTGAGATTGTTGAGGTTGTTAATGCTTTCTAAGCTGCGTCTGGAAGGTCTCCGGAATGTTCTGGGGCCATTTTAGGGCGAGTGCTCTGTCATGGTTTGGCCTCTGTCAATCCATGAGTGACCTATTTTGTCTTCAATGTTTTCTTTCAGAAGGTATTGGATGTTGATTGGGGCTTCGTTTTAGGCAGGGTTTATTTGTATGGAGCATAGTGATTGTCATAGAGCAGTTTTAAACAGTAAAAGTAAGCACAATACTTTTTTTTTAATGCATAACCAGAGCTGTTAATAGGGCAGTACATGGGACTGACCATAGATATAAATTAAAGAAAAATATAAATGCAACATGTAAAGTGTTGGTCCCATGTTTCATGAGCTGAAATAAAACATCCCAGAAATGTTCCATACGCACAAAAAGCTTATTTCTTTCAAATTGTGTGCACAAATTTGTTTACATCCCTGTTAGTGAGCATTTCTGATTTGCCAAGATAATCCATCCGCCTGACAGGTGTGGCATATAAAGAAGCTGATTAAAGAGCATGATCATTACACAGGTGCACCTTGTGCTGGGGACAATAAAAGGCCACTCTAAAATGCAAAATAATTCTCAAGTTTTGAGGGAGCGTACAATTGGCATGCTCACTGCAGGAATGTCCACCAAAGCTGTTGCCAGAGAATTGAATGTTCATTTCTCTACCATAAGCCGCCACCAATGTTGTTTTTGAGAATTTATCAGTATGTTCAACCGGCCTCACAACTGCAGACCACGTGTATGGCGTCGTGTGGGCGAGCGGTTTGCTGATGTCAACGTTGTGAACAGAGTGCCCCATGGTGGCGGTGGGGTTATGGTATGGGCAGGCATAAGCTACGGACAATGAACACAATTGCATTTCATTGATGGCAATTTGAATGCACAGAGATACCGTGACGAAATCCTGTGGCCCATTGTCGTGCCATTCATCCGCCGCCATCACCTCATGTTTCAGTATGATAATGCACGGCCCAATGTCGCAAGGATCTGTACACAATTCCTGAAAGCTGAACATTTCCCAGTTCTTCAATGGCCTGCATGCTCACTAGACATGTCACCCATTGAGCGAGTTTGGGATGCTCTGGTAGACATGTTCCACAGCGTGTTCCAGTTCCCGCCAATATCCAGCAACTTTGCACAGCCATTGAAGAGGAGTGGGACAACATTCCACAGGCCACAATCAACAGCCTGATCAACTCTATGTGAAGGAGATGTGTAGCGCTGCACGAAGCAAATGGTGGTCACACCAGATACTGACTGGTTTTCTGATCCACGCCACTCTCATTTCCTTATATGAACTGTAACTCAGTAAAATCTTTGAAATTGTTGCATGTTGCATTTATATTTTTGTTCATTATAGAACATGGTATTTCTCTATAGGACTGACCGTTGATATAGAACATGGTATTTCTCCAAAGGACTGACCATAGATATAGCATGGTCTAAGGCACTGCATCGCAGTGCTAGCTGTGCCACTAGAGATCCTGGTTCGAATCCAGGCTCTGTCGTAGCCGGCCGTGACCGGGAGACCCATGGGGCGGCGCACAATTGGCCCAGCGTCGTCTAGGGTAGGGGAGGGAATGGCCGGCAGGGGATGTAGCTCAGTTCGTAGAGCATGGCGTTTGCAACGCCAGGGTTGTGGGTTCGATTCCCACGGGGGGTATGATTTTTTTTTAAATATATAATAAAAGTAATGTATGCACTAACTGTAAGTCGCTCTGGATAAGAGCGTCTGCTAAATGACTAAAATGTAAAATGTAAAATGTATTTCTCTATAGGACTGCCATAGATATAGAATATGGTATATCTCTATAGGACTGACCATAGATATAGAATATGGTATTTCTCTATAGGACTGACATAGTACATTTGAAGGATGTAGTTGTACCCTGGTCCAAATACAAAAATGGTATCTTTCAAAGGTATATTGGTGGAATACTGGAGATCAACCTTATTGTGGTCCCTGTGACCAGAGTTGCAGCTGTGCCTCACAAATATGACTTAAGGTGAAAACCGCCAACCCGTCCTTTCTGAGTGAGATACAAAACTGGGCAGTTGATGCACATCTCAACAAAAAAACAGGAAATGTCATGTTTCCTCTGCCGCTTTTAGCAACAGTTTGCATCACAAGACTTCTGCGCACACAGCACACACAGACGCACACCGCACGCACAGACACACACCGCACGCACACAAACACATGGTGAGTACATAGCCACATTCTCACATCAGGTCCCCAGAGGCAGGGATGATGTGAACCAACCACACGCAGCACCTTCAGATTATCACAATGCAAAAAAAAGGTTTCATGGGAAATCCTGACTTGCTGCTGAACGTTATAACACGCAGTTCTTTATCACTTCTGGTATATTTTAGCAGGATATGTTTGTTTTATGTTTTTTTCAATGTGAGATATCACCATATGTAATATGAAATTTTTATTAATGACCTAAACTCAATTGCTTTGTAAGGAAACGTTTGTTTCCGACTTGGAATTGTATTGATACTGTATGTGCAAAACATCACACTTTGACATAATTGTAATTTGTAACTATGGCCGTGTCCGAAATCTGTCTCGCCTGCTACTTACTAAAACTACATACTGTGTACTAATCGTACTACATACGTACTGTTTAGTAAAAACGAATGCAGTAAGCAACAAATATCAACATGGTAGGTTCATCCATTCCCGAGAATGAGTCATCTAATGTGCAATTGCGTTGATTCCCATCATTCATTCATACAACGCGTCCCCTTATCTCATTATCAGCTGTTGTCAAACACACGCCTGGAAAGACAATAATCTTCCTCAAAAGTAACATAACATCCTGGCATTTAAAGCATACTTGTTTTTTGTAATTTCACATACTATAAAACATTATATTTTTCGCATACCTAAAATGCCTACTATTTACAACTGCATTATGGGTATTTCGACACGGCCAGAGTCTTCTTTGTGTGACCTTTCTTCCACAACACAGGGAAGGTGACTCCAGCATTTATTTTTAATGACCATGGGAAGCAGTCTGGGCCTGAAGGTAAGCAGGAAGATAACAGACATCCCAACCAGACAGAGAACAGGTACGATAAACAACAGGATGTACCAGTACACAGACTCACCCTCAATACCACCACATATAAGGGAGTCTACAAGCATCACTCTGTGTGTCCTTTTGGTCAGATCCTGACATGAAATATCTGAGAGGTCCATGATAGTGACTGTTTTTGCCCTCTCGAACGTCCTGTACCAGTCCAACTGGCAGCAGTTGAAAGTGTTTCCGTTGAGAAAAAGAGTGTGGAGTTTCGGGGCTAACACGTTAGCCTGAGCCGAGGGGACGGTGGTCAGTCTGTTGTCCCTCAGGTCCAGCAGCCTCAGCTCCAGGTGTAGCAGTGAAGCAGGGAGCTGAGTAAGAGAGTTTCTGGAAATGTTCAAAGACCGCAAGTGGTGGAAAGGAGAGAAGTTAAAGTCTCTCGTGCCAGTGTTTCCCAATCCTAGATGGTGTAAAGTTCTGCTAAGGCCTACTATTGATCTGGTCCCGATGATGAGTTCTGGGTTGTTAGACAGCTCCAGATGTGTTAGGGGTGTCCCAACGAACGCTGATGATGGCAGCCTCCCCAGGTTGCACCCTGATAGGTGGAGATGTCTAAGAGAAGTTATGTTTCTCCAAACGACACAGGCTGATTGCTTACCCCCACCCCCACCCATGCCCACTCCCCCCTCCTCAAGGGGGCATATGCCAACTCTGTTGTAGCTAATATCCACAGAGCTGATGCTGGTGAGAGAGGAGAACAGCTGAGCAGGGAGACTCTGCAGGTCATTCTGGCTCAGGTTCAGATAGCTCAGGTTGCCTAGCTTCCTCAAACTACTTTGGTCAGCATGGAGCTCTGTCAACATATTGTTGCTCACGTCCAACTCGTACAACAATCCCGGAAGCTTTTCCAGAGTTAGATTCAAGACCTCAAGACAGTTTGTCCGCATCCTGAGTCTGGCCAGGCTTGGCATTTTGCTGATGAACCCTTGGGGGAAGTAACCCACCTGATTTCCACTCAGATCCAGCAGGTCTAGAGAGGAGATGTCCCCGTGCAGGCTCTCATCCCACAACTTGGCCGTGACGTTGCTCATGTTGCCCCTCAGGTTGTAGAACTGGACACTGGTGGTCCAGTTCGGGTAGGCAGCGGTGTCCGCCAGGTGTTCGTAGAAACTCACCCTGTTCTGGGACAGATGGAGGTTCCTCAGGCGGCTGTGGGTGGGCAGGAAGGGGAAAAAGAGGAGGTTGTTGTCGGTGAGATCCAGGGTCTCCAGCTTGAAGACTTCTTGGCGGTCCTGGTTGGCTATGAACCACTCTATGGAATTGTGACTGGCGTTGAGGACCACCAGCTGGGTCATGTGGAAGTCCACCAGGCAGGGCAGGTAGTTGAAGGCCAGGTTGAGTCTCTGGAGCTTGTGCAGGTGGTCGAAGGACGCGTCGATCTCAAACAGCATGTTCCTCTGCAAGTCCAGCTCTCTGAGCTGGTGGAGGTCGCCGAAGGAGCTTTCATCCAGCCTCAGCAGGAGGTTCCTGGAAAGGTTGAGGTACTCCAGGGACGTCATGTTCTGGAGGAGGACGGAGGCCATGTTGTCCGTAAGCTGGTTTTCTGACAGATCCAGAACTCTGAGTCTAGACAAGGTGAGCAGCGCCAGACTAGTTTGCTGGTATCCAACGTGAAGTTTATTGGCAGCTAGATTGAGGCTCTCTAGATGAGGTGAGTTGTGAAAGAGCTTGGACCCCACTGTCTCCAAGCGGTTGTCTGCACAGCTTAGAGTACGAAGGGAGATGTAGCGGGAGAGGGAGTCATCTTGCAGCGTCTGAATGTGGTTGTGGTTCAGGTGGAGGTCTTCTATGTTGTCAGGTAAGCCCTCCGGCACAGACGAGAGCTCACTGTCGCTACAGAGCGCAGTCTTTTGGGTCTGTAAAGAAAAAGAGAGAGAAATTAAGTGTATGCGAGAGAAATACAATGTACAGTGGGAAAAAAAAGTATTTAGTCAGCCACCAATTGTGCAAGTTCTCCCACTTAAAAAGATGAGAGAGGCCTGTAATTTTCATCATAGGTACACGTCAACTATGACAGACAAAATGAGAAAAAATAATCCAGAAAATCACATTGTAGGATTTCTAATGAATTTATTTGCAAATTATGGTGGAAAATAAGTATTTGGTCAATAACAAAAGTTTCTCAATACTTTGTTATATACCCTTTGTTGGCAATGACACAGGTCAAACGTTTTCTGTAAGTCTTCACACGGTTTTCACACACTGTTGCTGGTATTTTGGCCCATTCCTCCATGCAGATCTCCTCTAGAGCAGTGATGTTTTGGGGCTGTCACTGGGCAACACGGACTTTCAACTCCCTCCAAAGATTTTCTATGGGGTTGAGATCTGGAGACTGGCTAGGCCACTCCAAAATTCAAAATTTCTTCGAATTACAACGTGTTATATTGATAGGTGCATGAATTGGACAATAAATATGTCCTTCCCTGAGCATTCTAAAGGTAACGAGTACTTTTCGGTGTCAGGGAATACGTAAAAGTTAAAGTTGTCAAAAAATATAAATAGTAAAATACAGATACCCCCCCCCCCCAAAAAAAAAACTTAAGTAGTACTTTAAAGTATTTTGACTTCAGTACTTTACACCACTGAGAAACAGCATTAGCAGCACTTTCCACGATAGCATCACCTTTGTGGTAACGTATGCAGGCTCTTCCACTCAATCGTGTGCATGCAAATGTCACCAGTGGCACCTTTCACTGAAAACCACAAGCTCTGAAGTTCATAAATTCAAAGGGACTTTTCTTTACCTCGTCGTTTATTGTGTTTTTTTTTAAATATTGAGTTATGTTTTATTCCCTCATCAATCTAATACGCTTGTCCAAGAAGTTTAGCTCTTACCAGTCTGCAGGGGCTGTGGTCAGGGTGGCAGAGGGCGGGCATTAGGAGGCTCCACAGGGGCCAGAGGGCGAGACAGAGCAGGGTAGTGGGGAGGCCGTGAATGGGCATCTTAACATCCTTGCTGTGGAGGAGAGAAGGGGAGCGGGACTGAGACTCACAAAAGGAAAGGAGGTCTATGATGTGGGCAGAGAGATGTCATGGTTAATGTACGTAATACTATCATAACAATATCAAATTCGATCCATTCTATCAAATCTATGTGGCACATAGGTAAATTCCACTATTCACTATTGGAAATGTGTGTTATATAATACACGTTATCCTATGTGCACACTACTGTAGTAATCAAATAAACAAATTATGAATAATCTATAAGCTACTTCTAAAACCTTTTATAATCTATACTTTAAATAATATTTTTATCTGAATTTACATGGGTCATTTCACGAAATAAGTGCCTTTTGCATCCCATTGATATTTTAAGTAGACATTGTGCACAAATATAGCATTTAAAAAGCTTGTTATATTAAATGAATTGCCATTTAATATAGACCACATGGAAAATTCTAAAAATCAGATTTTTTTATATGAATATAGACTTGCTAAAGTACCCAAATTCTGCATTTTGACATGTCCCTCTGTGTACCCTTTGTGACCTCTAGAAAGATTTTAACCCACTTAACCCCAACATTTATCCAAGTTTTCACCATCATTGTAAGTCATTTCTGGCTATTATTATTTATTTAATGTGATTAGTAAATTATTTTTTAGGTAAACAAAAAACCTTGTCCCTCATTTTAAGGTCAATCCTGTTACGTGAACTGAACTCTGGTTTTAAAAAATGGTCAAACTATTCCTTTTAAAATATTTGTTATTTATTTACTGAACATCTTATAGTCAAACCATAGTGTAAAAGCAGGTAAGCTGGTTCTACTCTTTTTGGTCATTTTCTGGTGTTTTCTGGTGGAAAACTGAGCGGGTCGAGTATAACACCCATAGATAGACATTCCCCCTATCACAAGGGGATTTATGGCTGATTTAAGATGAAATCTTCAACCCTGTTAGGGTCAACCCTGTTACGGTCAACCTCTTGAGATGGAAAAACATGTTTTTTTATTAAGTTGCACGTGTGTTCTTTATGACAGAATACGGAGCCCCTTAGGGGTCATGGTGGAGAGAAGAAAAAAAAAACCTGGTTAATCTGTTCCTTCTGGATTTTTTATCCATTCCCTCAGATGTTTTATTAGTTCCCTCGTTTTTTTTTGTGTAGCCTATCTCTAGGCCTAAAAACTGCATTCTCCTTATGTATGCTACCTTGACGGTCCCACTTGACCTATAACATATTGCAGCCTAAACGTTTTCAGATTTTTGAGGGGGCACAAAGTACTTGAGGATGGCTGGGGGGTGGCCCAGCGGTTGAGGATGGCTGGGGGGTGGCCCGGCGGTTGAGGATGGCTGGGGGGTGGCCCGGCGGTTGAGGATGGCTGGGGGGTGGCCCGGCGGTTGAGGATGGCTGGGGGGTGGCCCGGCGGTTGAGGATGGCTGGGGGGTGGCCCGGCGGTTGAGGATGGCTGGGGGGTGGCCCGGCGGTGAGCTAGGCCCGCTTCCGTAAATTTGAGAATTTTTTAAACACCTGAAACAGCTTTTTTCCTGCAATCTAGAGCCATAATCATTTACTATATAAAAATATGACTTTGTCTGAATATCTAAGCATACCTCTTGAGCTGTATCCTCCTGATTGTTATTATTATAATTTTTTTAAAATTAAATATCCATCTCTGCTAAAATCTACATAAAAGATGGAAAGGAATGTGAGTCTCATTCAGTACATTTAGTAATTGCTTGCTTTTCTAAAGTCTAACAACCTTGCCAGCAGGAATGCCAGCTAACATACAGTGAACAAAAATATAAATGCAACATGCAACAATTTCAAAGATTTTACTGAGTTACAGTTCATATAAGGAAATCAGTCATTTGAAATAAATTAATTAGACCCTAATCTATGGATTTCACATGACTGGGAATACAGATATGCATATGTTGGACACAGGTACCTTTAAAAAAAAAAGTAGGGCTGTGGATCAGAAAACCAGTCTGTATCTGGTGCGACACATCTCCTTCACATAGAGTTGATCAGGCTGTTGATTGTGGCCTGTGGAATGTTGTCCCACTCTTCAATGGCTGTGCGAAGTTGCTGGATTTTGGCAGGAACTGGAACACGCTGTCCTACACGTCGATTCAGAGCATCCCAAATATGCTCAATGGGTGACATGTCTGGTGAGTATGCAGGCCATGGAAGAACTGGGATATTTTCAGCTCAGGGAATTGTGTACAGATCCTTGCGACATGTAATCCAAGATGGCGTAGCAGGGCGGTCGTGTATTCTGTTGTGTCCTTGTGTAAATAGGCAATTTTTTAGTTTTTTTGTCTTTTTTTCGTATATATTTCTCTATCTCACTTTCCATCCTTTAACTAAATATACATTCCTGCAACCCGCCTCACCCAATGTGGAACGGATTCTATTATTTCTTAATTTTTATCAAGATCCTACAGCTGAAACTAGCCAGCTAGCCAGCTAACTAGCTACTTGCTATTAGCCACTGTTAGCGGTCTTCACCATTGTCCGTGGCCGTGGCCTGCACTACCTACCAGCCAGCTCTAGCCTGGACAATTGTCGGCCAGTCTGCACAGCGTGCTATCGACCCAGAGCATATCGGACTTTCTGCCGGAATCACTGAATCACTGGACCTTAACACCGGCAGGATAGAACGGCTGACTCCGGTAAGACAAGGGGTGGCGGTCTGTGTATATTTGTAAACAACAGTTGGATCATCGCAACTAGCTAGCTGCAACCGAATGGCTGTTGTTGGCTAATCACCTAATTACCTCTCTGTCAACCGGACGGGACCTCCTAGTGTCGACACGGAGCCCCGCCGATCCATCACGACTGGTCTGCCGACGTAATCGTCTGATGTGGTTTCAACAGGCTTCCCGTTGTGACGACCACGAAGATCCATCTGCTAGCCCCGGCCCACTAGCATGCGCAATCAACAGCCGTGCCTCCTGCTCGCCTGTGCTGTAGCAGCCATCAAACTGCTCCCGGACTCACCTATTGCTGTTCACTGGACCTTATGATCACTCAGCTGCACAGCTGATGCCTGCTGGACTGTTCCTTTACACGGTACCCTATCCTGTTTATCTGTTTAGCCTCAGCCCAAACTTTTGTCACCATTACCAGTTGTTGTCTTAGCCCTCTCGAATAACACGTGATTGCGTTATGCCTCTCTCCCATGTCAATATGCCTAGCCTATTGCTGTTTGGGTTAGTTCTTATTGTACTATTTCACTGTAGAGCCCCCAGTCCCGCTCAACCAGCCTCAGAGAGCTCCTTTGTCCCACCCCCCATACATGCGGAGACCAGCTCAATCGGTACCTCCAGTGATGCTATCTCTTTCATCATTACCCAATTCTTAGGTGTACCTCCACTGTACTCATATCCTTCCATATCCTTGTCTGTACATAATGCCCTGAATCTATTCTACGACGCCCGGAAATCTGCCCCTTTTATTCTCTGTACCCAACGCACTGGAAGACCAGTTCTTAAAGCCTTTAGCTGTATCCTTATTCTATTCCTCCTCTGTTCCTCTGGTGATGTAGAGGTTTACCCAGGCCCTGTAGCCCCCAGTATCACTCCTACTCCCCAGGCGCTATCATTTGTTGACTTCTGTAACCGTAAAAGCCTTGGTTTCTTGCATGTTAACATCAGAAGCCTCCTCTTCAAGTTTGAGTTATTCACTGCATTAGCACACTCTGCCAACCCTGATGTTCTAGCAGTGTCTGAATCCTGGCTTAGGAAGGCCACCAAAAATTCAGAAATGTCCATCCCGAATTACAAAATTTTCCGTCTAGATAGAACTGCCAAAGGGGGCGGAGTTGCAATCTACTGTAGAGATTTATTTATTTAAAAAAATATTTTACCTTTATTTAACTAGGCAAGTCAGTTAAGAACAAATTCTTATTTACAATGACGGCCTACACCGGCCAAACCCGGACAACGATGGGCCAATTGTGCGCCGCCCTATGGGACTCCCAATCACGGCCGGTTGTGATACAGCATGGAATCGAACCAGGGGGTCTGTAGTGACGCCTCAAGCACTGAGATGCAGTGCCTTAGACCACTGCGCCACTCGGGAGCCCCATAAGAGATAGCCTGCAGAGCTCTATCATACTATCCAGGTTTGTGACCGAACAGTTTGAGTTTCTACTTCTAAAAATCCACCTTTCCAGAAATAAGTATCTCACTGTTGCCGTTTGCTACAGACCCCCCTCAGCCCCCAGTTGTGCCCTGGACACCATATGTGAATTGCTTGCCCCCCATCTATCCTCAGAGTTCGTACTGCTTGGTGACCTAAACTGGGATATGCTTAACACCCCGGCCGTCCTACAATCTAAACTAGATGCCCTCAATCTCATACAAATTATCAAGGAACCTACCAGGTACAACCCTAAATCTGTTAACATGGGCACCCTCATAGATATCATCCTGACTAATTTACCCTCTAAATACACCTCCGCTGTCTTCAACCAGGATCTCAGCGATCACTGCCTCATTGCCTGCGTCCGTAATGGGTCCGCGGTCAAACGACCACCCCTCATCACTGTCAAACGCTCCCTAAAACACTTCAGCGAGCAGGCCTTTCTAATTGACCTGGCCCGGGTATCCTGGATGGATATTGACCTCATTCCGTCAGTAGAGGATGCCTGGATGTTCTTCAAAAGTGCTTTCCTCTCCATCTTAAATAAGCAGGCCCCATTCAGAAAATTCAGAACTAAGAACAGATATAGCCCCTGGTTCACCCCAGACTTGACTGCCCTTGACCAGCACAAAAACATCCTGTGGCGTACTGCATTAGCATCGAACAGCCCCCGCGATATGCAACTTTTCAGGGAAGTCAGGAACCAATATACACAATCAGTTAGGAAAGCAAAGGCTAGCTTTTTCAAACAGAAATTTGCATCCTGTAGCACTAACTCCAAAAAGTTTTGGGACACTGTAAAGTCCATGGAGAATAAGAGCACCTCCACCCAGCTACCCACTGCACTGAGGCTAGGAAACACTGTCAACACCGATAAATCTACGATAATCGAGAATTTCAATAAGCATTTTGCTATGCTTTCCACCTGGCTACCCCTACCCCGGCCAACAGCTCTGCACCCTCCGCTGCAACTTGCCCATGCTCTCTCCCCCCCCCCCCCCCCCCCCGCTTCTTCTTCACCCAAATTCAGATAGCTGATGTCCTGAAAGAGCTGCAAAATCTGGACCCCTACAAATCAGCTGGGCTAGACAATCTGGACCCTTTCTTTCTAAAATTAGCCACCGAAATTGTCGCAACCCCTATTACTAGCCTGTTCAACCTCTCTTTTGTATCGTCTGAGATCCCCAGAGATTGGAAAGCTGCCGCGGTCATCCCCCTCTTCAAAGGGGGTGACACTCTAGATCCAAACTGTTACAGACCTATATCCATCCTGCCCTGCCTTTCGAAAGTATTTGAAAGCCACCGTACCTTCTCCGCTATGCAATCTAGTTTCCGAGCTGCTCATGGGTGCACCTCAGCCACGCTCAAGGTCCTAAATGATATAATAACCGCAATCGATAAAAGACAGTACTGTGCAGCCGTCTTCATCGACCTGGCCAAGGCTTTTGACTCTGTCAATCACTGCATTCTTATTGGCAGACTAAATAGCCTTGGTTTCTCAAATGACTGCCTCGCCTGGTTCACCAACTACTTCTCAGATAGAGTTCAATGTTTCAAATCGGAAGGACTGTTGTCTGGACCTCTGGCAGTCTCTATGGGGGTGCCACAGGGTTCAATTCTCGGGACGACTCTATTCTCTGTGTATATCAATGATGTTGCTCTTGCTGCTGGTGACTCTCAGATCCACCTCTACGCAGACGACACCATTTTGTATACATCTGGCCCTTCATTGGACACTGTGTTAACAAACCTCCAAACGAGCTTCAATGCCATACAACACTCCTTCCGTAGCCTCCAACTGCTCTTAAACACTAGTAAAACTAAATGCATGCTCTTCAATCGAACGCTGCTTGCACCCGCCCGCCCGACTAGAATCACTACTCTCGTCGGGTCTGACTTAGAATATGTGGACAACTACAAATACCTAGGTGTCTGGTTAGACCGTAAACTCTCCTTCCAGACTCACATTAAGCATCTCCAATCCAAAGTTAAATCAGGTCATCTATAAATCACTTCTAGGCAAATCCCCGCCTTATCTTAGCTCATTGGTCACCATAGCAACACCCACCCGTAGTATGCGTTCCAGCAGGTATATCTCACTGGTCATCCCCAAAGCCAACACCTCCTTTGGCCGCCAATCCTTCCAGTTCTCTGCTGCCACTGACTCGAACGAACTGCAAAAATCTCTGAAGCTGGAGACTCTTATCTCCCTCATTAACTTTAAGCATCAGTTGTCAGAGCACCTTACCGATCACTGCACCTGTACACAGCCCATCTGTAGATATAGATATAGATGTTCTATTGTGTTATTGACTGTATGTTTTGTTTATTCCATATGTAACTCTGTGTTGTTGTTGTTTTTATCGCACTGCTTTGCTTTATCTTGGCCAGGTTGCAGTTGTAAATGAGAACTTGTTCTCAACTGGCTTACCTGGTTAAATAAAGGTGAAATAAAATAAAATAAAAATAAAAGTCAGGATGCTCTCGCAGGTGCAGCTGTAAAATGTGGCTGTGCATTATCATGCTGAAACATGAGGTGATGGCGGCGGATGAATGGCACAACAATGGGCCACAGGATCTCGTAACGGTATCTCTGTGCATTCAAATTGCCATCGATAAAATGCAATTATGTTCGTTGTCAATAGCTTATGCCTGCCCATACCAGAACCCCACCGCCACCATGGGGAGAAATAAGCTTTTTGTGCGTATGGAAAATGTCTGGGATGTTTTATTTCGGAAAATGTGCAGACATTTATAAACAAAGCATCCACGTCTCAAGGATAAACCAGACAATAAAAAAAAAAAAAAACATAGTTTACCAAACAAACAAAAACACTGCACAATAATTTCCCAGACGAGTCGAAGGCTTCATACCTTAACCTAGCCAACCCTAACCCTCATTACATTTACTGAAGGCTTCATACCTTAACCTAGCCAACCCTAACCCTCATTACATTTACTGAAGGCTTCATACCTTAACCTAGCCAACCCTAACCCTCATTACATTTACTGAAGGCTTCATACCTTAACCTAGCCAACCCTAACCCTCATTACATTTACTGAAGGCTTCATATCTTAACCTAGCCAACCCTAACCCTCATTACATTTACTGAAGGCTTCATACCTTAACCTAGCCAACCCTAACCCTCATTACATTTACTGAAGGCTTCATACCTTAACCTAGCCAACCCTAACCCTCATTACATTTACTGAAGGCTTCATACCTTAACCTAGCCAACCCTAACCCTCATTACATTTACTGAAGGCTTCATACCTTAACCTAGCCAACCCTAACCCTCATTACATTTACTGAAGGCTTCATACCTTAACCTAGCCAACCCTAACCCTCATTACATTTACTGAAGGCTTCATACCACCTCATTACATTTCCAAGCGCCAGGCTCCTTTGACTATAGGTGAAAAGCTGGTCATGCCCTCAGATGTGGATGTTTGCCGAGAGGTTTTAGGCACAACTGCTACTACAGCGATCAGTGAAATCCCACTTTCCAATGACACTGTCACGCATAGAATCCAGGATATGGCAGATGATATTGAATCACATGCAGTTTTTAAACAAATCAAATCAAATCAAATTGTATTTGCCACATGCGCCGAATACAACAGGTGTAGACATTACCGTGAAATGCTTACTTACAGCCCTTAACCAACAATGCATTTATTTCTTAATAAAAAAGTAAAATAAAACAACAACAACAAAAAAGTGTTGAGAAAAAAAGAGCAGAAGTAAAATAAAATAACAGTAGGGAGGCTATATACAGGGGGGTACCGGTGCAGAGTCAATGTGCGGGGGCACCGTCTAGTTGAGGTAGTTGAGGTAATATGTACATGTGGGTAGAGTTAAAGTGACTATGCATAAATAATTAACAGAGTAGCAGCAGCGTAAAAAGATGGGGTGGGGGTGCAAATAGTCCGGGTAGCCATGATTAGCTGGTAGAAGCTGTTGAGAAGTCTTTTGGACCTAGACTTGGTGCTCCGGTACCGCTTGCCGTGCGGTAGCAGAGAGAACAGTCTACGACTAGGGTCGCTGGAGTCTTTGACAATTTTGAGGGCCTTCCTCTGACACCGCCTGGTATAGAGGTCCTGGATGGCAGGAAGCTTGGCCCCAGTGATGTACTGGGCCGTACACACTACCCTCTGTAGTGCCTTGCGGTCGGAGGCCAAGCAGTTGCAATACCAGGCGGTGATGCAACCAGTCAGGATGCTCTCGATGGTAAAGCTGTAGGACCTTTTGAGGATCTGAGGACCCATGCCAAATCTTTTCAGTCTCCTGAGGAGGAATAGGCTTTGTTGTGCCCTCTTCACGACTGTCTTGGTGTTTTTGGACCATGATAGTTCGTTGGTCAAGGAACTTGAAGCTCTCAAACTGTTCCACTACAGCCCCGTCGATGATAATGGGGGCGTGCTCAGTCCTCTTTTTTTTCCTGTAGTCCACAATCATCTCCTTTGTCTTGGTCACGTTGAGGGAGAGGTTGTTATCCTGGCACCACACAGCCAGGTCTCTGACCTCCTCCCTATAGGCTGTCTCATCGTTGTCGGTGATCAGGCCTACCACTGTTGTGTCGTCTGCAAACTTAATGGTGGTGTTGGAGTCGTGCCTGGCCGTGCAGTCATGGGTGAACAGGGAGTACAGGAGGGGACTGAGCACGCACCCCTGAGGGGCCCCCGTGTTGAGGATCAGCGTGGCAGATGTGTTGTTACCTAGCCTTACCACCTGGGGGCGGCCCGTCAGGAAGTCCAGGATCCAGTTGCAGAGGGAGGTGTTTAGTCCCAGGATCCTTAGCTTAGTGATGAGCTTTGAGGGCACTATGGTGTTGAATGCTGAGCTGTAGTCAATGAATAGCATTCTCATGTAGGTGTTCCTCTTGTCCAGGTGGGAAAGGGCAGTGTGGAGTGCAATAGAGATTGCATCCTCTGTGGATCTGTTGGGGCGGTATGCAAATTGGAGTGGGTCTAGGGTTTCTGGGATAATGGTATTGATGTGTGCCATGACCAGCCTTTCAAAGCACTTCATGGCTACAGACGTCAGTGCTACGGGTCGGTAGTCATTTAGGCAGGTTATCTTAGTGTCCTTGGGAAGAGCCCACACATCAAATTGGTTTGCAATCCAATTAGATGAGACGACTGACATTTCAAATGCCGCATCTTGTATATATTCGCTACATGAAGATTGTCTTTGTTGCAGAGTTGCCTCAGAACACAACTGCAGGTTAAATCATCTGTGTTCTGAACAAGTACGTGGGCGGCAGGTAGCCTAGTGGTTAAGATCATTGGGTCAGTAACCAAAAGGTTGCTGGTTCAAATCCCTGAGCCAACTAGGCAAAAAAGCTGTTGGTGTGCCCTTGAGCAAGGCACTTCATTCCTCCTGTGAATCGCTCTGGATAAGAGCGTCTGCTAAACTAAAAATTTACATAAAGGGACATAGATTACAACGGGACTGTTGTATCGGGATCTATAGGCCTACCAACAAGACTGCTGCTCAACCTATCCATGCAGGGAAGCACAAGTGACATTTTCCAAGCAAACAATACAATTTCAAGAAAAAGCTGGGCATCTGGAGAGATCGAGTGGATAGCGGCATGTTTTATATGTTCCCCCTATTCTCAATTCTGGCTGATGTGGGTGATGGGGATCCCGAGTGGCGCAGCGGTCTAAGGCATTGCATCTCAGTGCTTGAGGCGTCACTACAGACCCCCGGTTCGATTCCAGGCTGTATCACAACCGGACGTGATTGGGAGTCCCATAGGGCGGCGCACAATTGGCCCAGCTTTGGCCGGTGTAGGCCGTCATTGTAAATAAGAATTTGTTCTTAACTGACTTGCCTAGTTAAATAAAGGTAAAATAAAATAAATAAATCAGTAGATTGCAACTCCGCCCCCTTTGGCAGTTCTATCTAGACGGAAAATGTTGTAATTCGGGATGGACATTTCTGAATTTTTGGTGGCCTTCCTGAGCCAGGATTCAGACACTGCTAGAACATCAGGGTTGGCAGAGTGTGCTAATGCAGTGAATAACTAAAACTTGGGGAGGAGGCTTCTGATGTTAACATGCAAGAAACCAAGGCATTGTAAATAAGAATTTGTTCTTAACTGACTTGCCTAGTTAAATAAAGGTAAAATTAAAAATTAAAAAAATGTAGAAGTTGATCACATGCGTAACTTGATGTGGTCACACCAGAACAGTGGATGCGTCATCCGTTCACCAGCACTGAAGAGACTCAAAGCTTGTCACCGGTTCTTGAGGATAAACTATTGGAGCTTGTCCTGTGACCAAGGCCTGCGCGCTCGTTTTTAATGAGATGCACCTGTCCACATTCTGGATGGTCAGCAGCGGGGAACACCCACAACTCTGCAAGATGGCAGTGCAGACGTTAATCCCCTTTCATTCTACCTACTTATGTGAGACCAGCTTGTCTCTTGCTGCAACAAATTCTAAATATCGCAACAGACTGGCTGTTGAAAACACCTTTATACCTCTCGGGGTGTCCCTGGCACAACAGACTGGCTGTTGAAAACACCTTGACACCTCTGGGGTGTCCCTGGCACCAAAAAGTTTGAGAAAGGCTGGTCTATGCTATAGGCCTAGGCTATAGGAAGCGCATGCTCAGAGAAGCACAGGGCAAAGTTATATTTCTAAGAAAATGTACTTCCTTCCCGAGTTTTTTGCGCCGCTGGGACGGTGTATATAAAACTAAGCTACACTGCATTACACACTGCAATGGATAGGCGTTCCCAATCATGAACCCCAGTCCTACCCTGATCCTTTTGTGCCAATGACCAACCAATGACTGTGCTGTGTACAGTGGCACTTCAGGAGGCGAGTCAATTTCTCCAAAAATGCTATATCTGTGCGCACGGACTAGACTGATGTCCTATTCAGGGAGAGCAGGAGAGTAGGAAGATGAGAGTTTGCTACTGCTATAATTGATTTGAATAAAAACAATACGTTTCGTTGCCCATAATGAAGCTATTTATCTGAGTTATTATTGATCTCACAATAAGCCATATTCGAGTAATTTACAAACATTACTATGAACGGAGATGGACATCGCATGGGTGCTGAAAGTAAGCTAATTCATTTAAACAGTCTTTGTGTTGGAGCCTATTTCTTCCTATTAAATTAATAAGAGGTAGGCCTACCTGTTAGAAACAAGCTGTAAAATGCTGAGGAAAGACGTGACTCCAGTGCATATGGAACATATATTGTTTGTCTCTATGACGTTCAGAGGCTGCAGTACAACCTTCTATTGCTGAGGACAAGGAGACATAAAAAAAATGTACTTTGCTTGGGAAGTAATGATTCTGTCACTATCAATCGACGTTCGACATTTCAACAGGCTATTAAACAACATACTGACTGTTAGTCAGGAGCAAGCCAGGCAGCCTAAGAAGGAACGAAAATGAATTATTTAGGCTATATTGTTATTTCAAGGCCTGCCATTTAAGAAATCAATTGTGAAGCATTGGTGACACGCTGCAGGCTGGCAGGAGAGCTCAGCATTTCAACAACACATCAACAGCACTTCAACAACATGCATATAAATGTAGCATTTAGGCTGTATAAAATGACATAAAAAAAAAAAAAAAGATTAGTTAGAATTAAATAATGATTCAACGAAAAATGCCTTATTAGGCTATACAGTCATTCTACAATGCCTTTGAATTCATTTTTAGAAACACGAGTTTGGCCAGTCTCTAGTTTGTTAATTGAGCCTTGCAGATGCTCTTATATGTCCTAATCACAGTCAACACAAATCTATTTTGTAACAACAATATCATGGAATAAAATTGAATAGATTAGAAAAATGATAGTTTCCCAAATGAAAAAAAAGTTACAAGTGCATACCTGATGATATGTGGCTGCTGTGTTAAACAATGAATGGCTTTTTCTCTAAATCATTGATGATCAGATACTTCAGGTGTAACTGGTTCTGTTGCGCTCACTTTTTACAGCTGATAGACAACTTTAGCACTGTTCCAAACGTAGACTATCCTCTTTCTTAACAATAGCCTGTATTGATATCAAAACGTCTCCGGTGCTGCAGCATGCGCTGATTCGGTGTCATGCTCTGTTGTGGTATTATAAAAGATTCTGCATGTCTTCAGTCTTGTAACGTGATATAGAATTACATGAAATGCATTTATAAAAGGCAATTTTTTTCTCCGACCGCAAATAAGATGATAGATTCATGCAGTGCTTTTATTATAATGGATATATTTTCACCCTTGTCCGCAGTGGTCTGCGAATCCACAAACTTCTGGCTACTTTGCCATGTACTGCTTACAAAACTAAGAAAAGTTTCTTAAACTGCATATCTGAGGCTCTGGTCTGTCCTAGGAGTGAAGGTAAACAGTAAGCATGTTCTCTGCTCTCCACTTTGTTTTAATTATTATTTTGGGTATAGTGGAGAATCACTTCTTTTTTTTTTTAAGCGTTCAGAGAGGGTCAGGTAAAAATATATTTTACTGAAATATATTTCAGTTCAGAGAGATCCGATTTTCTCCAGGTATCCCTCATTATAAATAACGTACAGTCCCTTATAAAAAATCTGAGTGTATGGATAAAAACACAGAGGGAACGGATTAGCCAGCTGTTTTTCTCTCTCTCCACCATGACCCTTAAAGAAGCTCCATAACAGAATGTTTAAAAAACAAACCACCAAGTTACACTACTCAAAAGGCAACCAATTGGTGGAAAGACCCACATATTAGATATCTGAACAAACACTACTTACAGTGAAACAAACAAATCAATAATCATTTCTAAGCACTTTATAAGCAGATTGGCAAATAAAGTGAAGTGGCAAAGACTGTATTAGGATATTAAGCTACAAAGTAACATTCCTTGACCAAAGAGCACGAATGACAATAACCTCAACGTAACACTTTCCGTTCTGATATTACAAGCATTTACTGAGAAGAGTGCCAGTTGCGTTAATGCTATTCATAGATTACTTTGCTGCATGCTGAGTGTAGATTGATCACACACAGGTAGAGTGCACACACTACTTACGCTGGTGGTTAGATGTGGGTCCTTCAAGCCACTAACGGTTGCGCTCCTGACCATATCTCTGGTTTGTGCGATGTGTGTTCTCTACATAGCGGAGTGTTGCTTTTAGTATTTGCGGAAGCAGGCAAGTAACGGAAACCAAAGTCACATGGACAACTAAGATCACACATATAGGTTCACATGCCTAGGTCAGAGACATCAATGTCCTGTATTACATGAAACACTGGAATGGGAAGCTTCACTACATTGTATGCTATGTATTTCATCCATGCCAGTGCACATAGTACATCACTGTCAACGTACAATGTTATCTGCAGATAATAAAGGCTTACATCAAATGGAACTTTCTCACCCTTCTGTTTCTATGTGGGGATTCTAAGTTAAAATACCTTTTCCGAAGTATTTTCAAAATAGCAATGTGAAGCACTTCATCCTCTTACAAAAAGCCTGGTACATTGGCATCCGCCATTCACGTCATGATATGTGTAGGCTTCTCCTCTACCACAAAAACCTAGTGAGAAAACGCCCTTCTCACCCCTCTCCTGTTTCTGATCATCAGATACTACAGAGAGGAAACCACTCAACACTCACACCCTTCCTGTTTAGCTGACACTTGTACATCAGCCAAGAGAAAGATTGGTCCCTTGACAATTAGTAGTTCAGCTACACTGACACTATTAAACATATTCAACCAGCCCTCTCATTTATGATGAACCTTTGGAAGAGAAACACAGCTTATTTTTTCAGACACACATACAGAGAGAGACGGAAAGAAAGTAGAGGTATTTATTTTTCATTATGTGGCCTACCACAGCATAGTTCTGCTGAGTAACTTTGTCATGTTGTGTATTCTCCTATAGTTCTGGAATTAGATTAGGGAATTAGAATCAGGAAGTGGTGGAGCTGCCATTGCAGGGGTGATCTGTTGGGGCTTCCTTCCTGTTTTCATGCTATGAGGCCTCTCCTTTCACCCTCACTTCTGACTTTACTATGTGATTGGCAGCTGAAGCCAGATTCATGGTCAGTTGAATTTAAGCAGCATTCATTGTCGAGGCTTAACCTCACTTCAAAAAAATTAGGCCTAGATCTCTTCTCTTTCAATATTCCATTTAGTAAAATGATTATGCCTTGTGTTTTAAAAAATAGTACACAGAGACATCCCTCATGCTCCCTCAAAAAGTGTGTGTGATTGAGGTAGAACACCACTGACATTCTAAGCTTTCATGTGGTTAACACACACACACACACACACACCCATGAAGCTTGCCAAACTGGAACATTATGGTGGCAAAATATAATCAGAAAGCTGCTTGAAGCTAAACTAGAGCATCTGAGAATGCCTGCAGCCTGACACTCCTGCAGTTAATTCAGCCCACAAACACCAACTGTACTTTATGAGAAATGCAGACAAAACAAATGATTTGATTGTAGAATAAGGGAGACTGAAATTTGAAAGATGGCTTTCAATGTAGGAAGTAAATAAATAAAATAGAGGCCTACTAAAATTTCAGTGGGGTGGTTCTTATTTTATATAGCATATAGAAAGCAATGATTGCCCTCTTGTGGAAGCATTATGAAACAATCAATCAATTACACACTGGCACCAGGTAGCCTTTATTTGAAGTTTCCATGACCTCTTCAATAGTACCACGGATTAAAACCTAGAAATAAATATCATGAAATACTAGGACTAATACCACCATAATTAAAATGGATGCACAGTAGCATTGAACAAAGGGTAATGTAGTCCCCTCACTTCTGCTCTCCTATACAATGTGTCTGAAGAGAGGAGACTTTTCAGTTATACTGAATGACGCATGACTAGCTAGCTTTGCGAATGAAGCAGTCTTTCCTGGCTTTAATGGTCAGTTGGCGAAAGTGTTCCATAGTGTATGTACTCCTCTGAAAGGGTCAAAGGTCATTCAAGCTGAATCATTTTGGCATGAGTTCATTCCACGTCCCTCTCGCTTTTCCATCCATGGCAGTTACACTTGTGCTCTAGAAATGTTACAGCTTTCATTTCCACATCTACAATATTTGTTTACATATTTGCCACAGTTCATATTTGGTTTGGCCTCATAGGAACAGACATACAACCAACCGCATGTACGGGATTCAGCAGTGTTGTTACTTCATAAAATAACATAAAAAAGAAGTCCTCCCATACTGTAAATAAAATGGCCCAGCAGCTAGTGGATAACATCCATGTTGAGACAGAAAACCCTTTGAAACAACCTCCAGTCCCCACCCGCCTCCCCTCTTGTCCATCAATGATCACTACCATCCAAGACGATGTTAGGTTCCACTCCAGTGGTTGTGGAATGTTAGTTTACAGTCCTCTCAGTGCCAACCATCAGTCCTCTCAGTGCCAACCATCAGTCATTATCCTTGGCACACCTGATGTGATGCGGCACCGGCTGGTCTTGTGGCAGCGCTACCCATCCAGAGGTTTGCCCAGGTAGACCATGGTCACCTCAGTGTTGCCATAGACAGCTGAGACGGCCGGGAAGAGGCAGGCTTTGGGCAAACCTCGGAAGGCCACTCCCAGGAACTCAAAGCCTCTCTCGAAGGCCAGGGTTTTGTCATCCATGTCCAGAATCACTCGTATCCTCTCCCCGATCTGTGGACGGACACCATTACACTAGAAAGTAGTATAACAGTAAGTAACAGCTACAATACAGAGAATGGCTACAATTAATACATGATTACTGTTATGAGATAATAACTTCTAATTTAAAAGGTAGCGATCTTCTTGACATGCATCCTACTGCACAGGCCTAACTCATCCCACAAAAAA
Organism: Coregonus lavaretus; assembly: GCF_964263955.1. NCBI lineage: Eukaryota > Metazoa > Chordata > Actinopteri > Salmoniformes > Salmonidae > Coregonus > Coregonus lavaretus. The sequence continues at coordinate 30,064 of NW_028163724.1, forward strand.
AAATGTTTTTTATCTAATATTTTAAACTAGAATCACTTCATTGAGACGGGTCAACAGCCTAAAACAATGGCTTAGAGCTTAAATAGGACGTTTCTGTTAATGCTTTCAGATGTGTCTGTTCCTCTTGTCTGCAGCTCCACCCCATTGTGACAAACGTCCCTGATCTCCGGCACTAAACTCGCCAATTAGCTGTAATTTTCTGATGCAAAACATTTGCTACGGTGTACACTGTGCACTAATGAATATGACCCAGGGGAAAACACGTTGCTAACCTACCTGGTATTTGGGAGCGTTGTTGCACTGGGGGAAGTTCCCGTTGACCTCCCCGTTGTGGAGCAGGTTGTTATCCACAAGGTTCCAGCCCCAGCTCTGGTCGTCAGTACCCAGGAGGGCAACGTAGCCCTGGCATTGCATGGCAGCACGCTTGGTGGCAATGCCGATCACCGCCACGGTCCCCAGGGGCCCCTCCCACCAGATCTCCCAGGCATGGCGGCCCTCAGAGAAGCCGATCTTGCCGCGGGCTCCGTCGGTGCTCTGGGCGATGGGGTTACGGTGGAGGGTGAAGCCGTTCTTCTTGACATAGACATTACGTGAGCAGTCGTGGGAACTCAGTGCGTGCTGGTAGGACTTGAGCTGCAGGAGAGGAGAAGACAGGAGAGGAGAGGGAGGCAGACAAAGATGGGTCAGGGTTTTGAAGAGGATCAACACATGCATCCATCTAAGTAATTGATCAAATATGGCTGGTGCATCTCGATGAATTGAGAGCTAAATATGAGGGCAGAATCAACATGCGTACCAGCAACCAAAGATCATAGCTATACCATTTGATTTACATTATAATCTCATTCAGGAAATGATTACATCATGCTCATTGATCTTAATGAATGCAGACGTTGAATAAACAGGGCGTGTGCAGACCGCCAGACACTAGTCTCTGCATGACAGACAGCGTGACTAATACCATTGATGGCTATGTCTGATTGAATGGCAAGCTAATGTGTGTGCTGAAAGTGGGTGCATATTCACTGTGGTATAATCTGGATTGAAATCATAAAAAAGTCTAACAACAGCTATAGGCCTTCACGATGATCTTCAAATAGTAAACAAACGTTAGCATATAGCTATTTAGCTACCTTTCCCTTGTAGGTTGGCAGATTGCAGAGAATGTCGGAGCGCAGTGCCTCTTCACTGAGAGAGCGAGAGCACAGACTCCGCCACACCTCGCTGTTCTCGTCGGCCAGGCAGTTGTTCCAGTGCCAGCACACCAACGAGCACCGCATTAGATCATACAAATCCAGATAAGAGAACACATGCTCAAGAACCCGATTGGGTAGCCTGCCTGCTATTCCCACACCTCCGCCCGCTGCGACGTAAGAGTTCCCCGCAGAGCTACAGCTGGCAGCGGGTGCGCCGATGCAAGAGGACGCCCCTCCGGCGGCCGCTCCCGACATATTTGTCTAATTGATGACGCCGACTGATAAACTGTGTTTTACAGCATAAATTCCTAACTAAAATGAATTAAAACGGACCATTTTCAACAATACGAGCCTAAATCACGGCGGTGGTATTGTTATGCATGTATTTCGATGTACCCAGCCCGGGTTGGTAAAGGGAGAAGCGAAATGCGAAATCCAGTCAAAGTCCCGGAAATGTATGTACAGCAATGATAAATCATGCATTTCAAAATTAATATAAATTAATATTTATTCTGATCCACAAGCTTTAATTATAAAGAAGGGACAGAGATAATCGCATACATAACCTTTTGTCTGGAAAATGATAATAGGTGCATTTTACTTTGTGTTACTGATAGGACCTTTGTCTGTCATACAGTGCCCCTCACAGCTGATCTACAGTCAGCTTTAATTTTTACCCCCCAGCCAGCCTAGAGGCCAAACTGAAGATTGAAGTATGGTTTACTGATCCTAGATCTGTGTACAGGGTCAACGGTTGTAATTGGCAGATATTAAAATAGATGAACGCAAGAATGCTTCTTTCAGATTTGATTGTATTTGTAGGAACAACGTATTGCTGAGCAATGCCAACACATTTACATTTTAGTCATTTAGCAGACGCTCTTATCCAGAGCGTTTTACAGGAGCAATTAGGGTTAAGTGCCTTGCTCAAGGGCACATCGATAAATTTTTCACCTAGTCGGCTCAGGGTATTAGAACCAGCGACCTTTCGGTTACTGGCACAACGCTCTTAACCACTAAGCTACCTGCCGACCTACACAGGTCCAATATGATACATTCTACAAATTCCTAATGCGCTGGTGCATTGAGACACTACCATAGTTATTAAAGACAGATGATGCCTATGTATCAGTATTCTCTTTTATGCTACTTGGATTACGTAAATTATATAATAGCGTGTAACATGTTTTACAAATGTTGTCCCCGACCCATTGCCCAGAGACAGCAAAGTGAAAGTCACCTTTCCATTGCAGGACGACATCATGTGACATGGGCACAACGGAGACTCGCTGTACTCGGAAGTGACGCCGGTTGCTGGATCATTTCTGTGCGCAGTAAGCCAAGCAGAAAACAACAGCGTCAACCAGAGCCAGTGAGTACAAACATACAATACGCAAAAGTAAACGTCTGAGCCTAAGAACAGCAGTCGGAAACTGAGAAATTACAACCGTAAGTAACATTGATAACTATACCTAATATTACAGTTCGTATCTATTGTTAAACCTGTTGCCAAGATTGACAGATGAAGGGTGACTGGTTCATCCAGTAGATACAAGGAGAGAGATGCTACTGAAGTCCCAACGCAATGCCACCTCGCGGCCCTTGTTGTTGTGGAGCTACTGCAGCCCCCATTGATATAATAATATGCCATTTAGCAGACGCTTTTATCCAAAGCGACTTACAGTCATGCGTGCATACATTTTTACGTATGGGTGGTCCCGGGGATCGAACCCACTACCTTGGCGTTACAAGCGCCGTGCTCTACCAGCTGAGCTACAGAGGACCACGCATGTTAGTTAGTTAGCTTGCATAGCTAAACGCTCCATTGGAATTGATCAACACAGAAATACGAGGATATTGTCACTGTTAACAGTTAGCTACCTAACGTTACCGTAATGTGTTGAACTCTAGCTAGCTGCCCTATGCTAGGCATGTTATCGTTCACTTCTGTAGCTATTCGTTAATCGATACACGTCAATTTACAATACTGCGACCAGGGGTCCCGTACTCTTAATGTGTCAAGTGAAAGGTCGCCACATGATGGCTAATTATGATTTACGAAAAACATTGATCTGTGTATGTAGCTAGCTAGCTACTCAGGGCTGCCAACTTTTGAAGAAAGCTTGGAGTGAGATTTCCTATGTGAATTTCATTGCCCCCTTGCACAACCCCTAGAGGGGATAATGTTTTATTGTTTTAAAGCTCATTTCCTGCAATTCTATGACAAGGGTGGAATTTATTTTAATATAAATCACAGGTCAGGTGTATTCAGGATCCTTTGAACATTACATGAACACTCAAATTTGGAAGATTTTGTTACTTAGCGATTATTATTATAAAAAATTTTTTTGGGGGGGGTGAAATTTAAATGTGATATTTCAGTTTTATTTTAAAAACATTAGCAAACATTTCTAAAAACCTGTTTTTGCTTTGTCGTTATTGGGTATTGTGTGTAGATTGATCAGGGGAAAAAACAATTTAATCCAATTTTAGAATAAGGCTGTAACATAACAAAATGTGGAAAAAGTCAAGGGGTCTGAATACTTTCCGAATGCACTGTAGTTAGCTAGCTATTGCGGCTAGCTTAACTGGTTTGCTAGCTAGCTATCTTCTTCACATAGTTTTGTTTTTGAAGCTATAATGATTCAGATCATGAGTCATCACATAGCATTGCATCCTCCTCGACAAGCAATAAATTATGTGACAGCAACCAGTATGGCACTTACCATAGCCAGGTTTGGTTTTTAACAGTGGTGTAAAGTACTTAAGTAAAACTACTTGAAAGTACTACTTAAGTAGTTTTTTGGGGTATCTGTACTTTACTTTACTACCTATATGTTTGACTAATTTTACTTTTACTTCACTACATTCCTAGAGACAATTATGCACTTCTTACTCCAATCATTTTCCCTGGAAAATGGTCTAATTCACACACTTATCAAGAGAACATCCCTGGTCATCCCTACTGCCTCTGATCTGGCGGACTCACTAAACACATGCTTCGTTTGTAAATGATGTGTTGGAAATTACAAAAGAAAAGGGTGCCGTCTGGTTTGCTTTATATAAGGAATTTGAAAAGATTTATACTTTTACTTTTGATACTTAAGTATATTTTAGCAATGACATTTACTTTTGATACTTAAGTATATTTCAAACCAAATACTTTTAGACTTTTACTCAAGTTGTATTTTACTGGGTGACTTTTACTTGAGAGTCAATTTCTATTAAAGGTATCTTTACTTTTACTCAAGTATGACAATTGGGTACTTTTTCCACCACTGGTTTTTAATGACGAACAGATCAGATTTTGTATCGAACAGAAACAATATAATGTTTGCTTCTTGTCTTGGTTGTTGCAGTATCTGAACAGTGTGCATAATGAACCCAGTGTACTGCCCTGCACCAACAGGGGTCCCCTATGCCAATCCTAAGGGACATTTAGTAGGATACCCAGGTAAGCAGAGAGCCCCTTAACCAGTTTGTGAGCCTGTAGTATGTACACTCTGTTCTTCTCTAAATGTCTGACCTATGACCTCCCAGCTGGATTTCCTGTGGGGTATGCGGCCGCCCCTACCTATGCTCCTAACATGTACCACCCTGGAGCCAACCACCCAGCCTTTCCTACAGGTAAGGTACCGGTCCCTCCCAGAGCTACATGGAAGCCTACCCTTGTACAGTCAGTACATACATGTGATTACAGTATGTGATTACTGTGGGAATTGAACCCCCAACCTTAGTGTTGCTTACCAGGGGTGTATTTAATTACGCCGATTCTGTTGCAAAACGTTTCTTAAACGGAAGCAAATGGAACGAAAAGAGGGAGGGACCTACTGGATTTTGTCCAATAGAAACTCTTGTTTTACTCTGTTTGCTTCCGTTTGGTTTTTAAACGGTAAACGGTTTCCGTAATGAATACACCCCCAGGGGTCTAATCATTAGTCCAAACTGTTGCAATGGAGTTTCTATTGGACAGATTCAGGTAGGTCCCTCCCCATTCGGTTTGGTTCCTAGTGAAATACACCCCCAGCTGAACCGCATCAGTTTGGGCAGAGGGCAGGAACGTGCAGCCCATCATGGGATCATTGCAACCCAGTACATTACTCAAGGCTAAACCCTGACCTGAATTGAGTCAGTCTAACTCAATGGCAGTCTTAACCGTAGTATGCAGTGTAGCAGAAGCGTTCAGCGGTTGCTGCTGAGTCGTGACTCTTTGCACCTTTAGCTAAACATGGAGAACCAGACATCTCTCAGGAGAGATGATTATGAATTCAGCCAAACGTTTCTGCCTCTCGTCTGGTTTTCCAGCTACACATATTTTGCCGTTGACTGAAACTTCCCTCTTTTGTGTTGTACAGATTCAGAAAGGAGTCGGACAATAGTCAGTCCCTTTACAAGCCCTTAGGACAAAGGCCTGAAGTGTGAAATGTTTGGTTTTCCCTGTTAAAATGTGTAATTCCCCAGATGATATCTCTGAAACGTCTCTTATAGGTTACGTTCCAGGCACTCCTTTTAAAATGTCCTGCTCGCCTACCACGGGGGCTGTCCCGCCCTACTCCTCGTCACCCAATCCCTACCCTGCAGCAGTCTACCCTGTGAGGTGCACCTACCCCCAACAGAACCCCTACGCACAGGTCAGTCAGTCCGTTAGTTCATCTACAGACTACTGCAACATATCCAATCAACCGTTGGAATGAAGTACAACCTTTTTTTTAGCTTATTTGCTGTACTTGCAGAACTATACAGAACAACAAATATAAACCCGACATGTAAAGTGTTGGTTCCATGTTTCATGAGCTGAAATAAAAGATCCCAGATATTTCCCATATGCTCAAAGTTGATTTCTCACAAATTTTGTCCACAAATTTGTTAACATCCCTGTTTAGTGAGCATTTCTTCTTTGTCAAGATAATCGATCCATGTGACAGGTGTGGCATATCAAGAAGCTGATTAAACAGCATGATCATTACACAGGTGCACCTTGTGCTTGGGACAATAAAAGGCCAATTTAAAATGTGCAGTTTTGACACATAACACAATGCCACAGATGTCTCAAGTTTTGATGGAGTGTGCAATTGGCATGCTGACTGCAGGAATGTCCACCAGAGCTGTTGCCAGAGAATGTAATGTTAATTTCTCCACCATAAGCTGCCTCCAACGTCATTTTAGAGAATTTGGCAGTATGTCCAACCGGCCTCTCAACCGCAGACCACATGTAACCACGCCAGCCCAGGACCTCCACATCCAGCTTCTTCACCTGCGGGATCGTCTGAGGGGGGGTGGGGGTTTGCTGAGGAGTGTTTTTGTCTGTAAAGAAGCCATTTTGTGGGGAAAAACTTGTTCTGATTGGCTGGGCCTGGCTTCCAAGTGGGTAAACCTATGCCCTATCAGGCCCACCCATGGCGGAACCCCTGCCCAGTCATGTGAAATCCATAGATTAGGGCCTAATTTATTTATTTCAATTGACAGATTTTCTCAGAGGGAGAGAGACAGAAATGTAACTCTACAAGATCAGAGTTTTTTTTAAATTAAATGTATTCAGAGCGCGCTAGGTAGCCACACCTGCAGAGCTCGTTATGTGACTGAATAAGGTAAGTCTGAATACCAAATACTGAGAAGTGCGTAGGAAAGGCATACATTTCCTAGGTCTGAATCGGCCCCATACACATTAGCTTGCTGCATATTGCTGCTGTAGTTGTACTTGTCTCAATGTGGCACTGATGTGAGATATTTCTCTCTCTCTCTGTCTCTCTGAGGCACTGATGTGAGATATTTCTCTCTCTCTCTCTCTCTCTGAGGCACTGATGTGAGATATTTCTCTCTCTCTCTCTCTGAGGCACTGATGTGAGATATTTCTCTCTCTCTCTCTGTCTCTCTGAGGCACTGATGTGAGATATTTCTCTCTCTCTCTCTCTGAGGCACTGATGTGAGATATTTCTCTCTCTCTCTCTGTCTCTCTGAGGCACTGATGTGAGATATTTCTCTCTGTCTCTCTGAGGCACTGATGTGAGATATTTCTCTCTCTCTCTCTGAGGCACTGATGTGAGATATTTCTCTCTCTCTCTCTCTCTCTCTGAGGCACTGATGTGAGATATTTCTCTCTCTCTCTCTCTGAGGCACTGATGTGAGATATTTCTCTCTCTCTCTCTCTGAGGCACTGATGTGAGATATTTCTCTCTCTCTCTGAGGCACTGATGTGAGATATTTCTCTCTCTCTCTGAGGCACTGATGTGAGATATTTCTCTCTCTCTCTCTCTGAGGCACTGATGTGAGATATTTCTCTCTCTCTCTCTCTGAGGCACTGATGTGAGATATTTCTCTCTCTCTCTCTGAGGCACTGATGTGAGATATTTCTCTCTCTCTCTCTCTGAGGCACTGATGTGAGATCTCTCCTCCTCTTTCAGCAGCAAGGCACTTACTACACACAGCCGCTGTACGCAGCCCCGCCCCATGTCATTCATCACACGACAGTGGTCCAGCCCAATGGGATGCCAGCAGCCATGTATGCCCCGCCCATGCACCACCCGCCCCGCCCCCACAATGGCGTTGCCATGGGTATGGTAGCAGGGACCACTATGGCAATGTCAGCCGGTGAGTTCCAATGTTTTCCTTTTTACTATCTTGTCTCAACACAGGGTACAAATCTTTGACGAGGATAAAGAAATGGTTTTGCTCTGTCAAATTTCCTGACCTTTCCCACCTCCCTCCCTTCTCCAGGAACATTGTTGACGCACTCCCCGACTCCCCTCGCCCCACACCAAGTCACGATGCCCACATACCGACACCCAGGCACGCCCACCTACAGCTATGTGCCCCCCCAGTGGTGAAGTGATGGCACTGTGAGTACTGAATGCATCCTCCATATCCCCCATTCTATGCTCTCTGGTCAATCTGCGTGGGACAAACCTCTGTTCACTGACACTAATTGGAACACATGGAAATACAATATCATAGAAAATGGTAACCATTTGTAGTCATAAAATAAATATTTATATTGTTTTACTTTTCAGGCAGCATAATGCAGGAAGGGTAGGCTACTTGTTACCATTTTAAAGGGTTGTCAAACATTTTGGGAAAGGTTGGCAGTGGTCAATTGCTGCATGCCAATAGAAGTACATTCATGTGTAGGAAAACAAACAATAGGTATTACTGTGTATTAAATCTACTCTTCAGGTCAGAAGATGGTAGATATGCGTTCACATTCCAGTCCAGTATTCTACAGCTGGTGATGTTGAAACTTCAGCTGTTCTTCCTTCCTTATAGGCATAATGTGAATCTGAAGCCCAACCCATACATCAACAGGTCTGCTCAGAACGGGATGAAGAGAATCTTCCCACTTCTGACTATTCCTGTTTGGAATAACGCTATCCCAGAATCCTTCACTCACTCTGCTACATATCTTCCGTCAGACGGCTACTGTAAGTCTCCATGCAAACTTGTGTTTTGTGGACTGTCTTGCGAATTTTATAGCTAACTATTAAGTGGTTAAAAGAGAGTTTGGATTGGTTTTTATTTTGGGATCCATATCGAGTTAAATGCATGTGTGTGTATATATATATATACTAAATAATGCTCGCTCAATCTACCTGACACATGCAAAATCACCAAAAATATCAAATCTAAAGGAACTAAAAAATTAAAACTGAAATTTTTAAATCACTGATTCACACAAACAAACTTAAAGATGGAATCCGCAGTAGGAGAAACGGTGCCATTGGCCGCACACCACCGCTGTTATTGTTTTAGTTGCAGAGCTGAGGAGTAGCACGGTAAAAAAGAAAATGCAGTACATTTTGTGCTCTTCTATTGCTCGTGCAATGATGTCAGAGGGGGAACAACAGTGTTGGTTGTTTGCAGTAACTTCTTTGTTGTTGTAATATCACAAACGGACGTAGCTGTTTCACCACTAAGGATTCCAGCTGTAGGATTACTACACAATGTTACTGTCTTCATTGCTTGTTTTTTGGTAACATTAGTATTATTTCTCTAGGTGAAGCTGTGTCAGCATTTGTCTGATGGATATTTTTGTAGTTTGGGAAGGTGGGTCTTTTTTGAGTTTTGTGTCCATTCCAACACTTAATCATTCTCCACGCTCTTTGCCCATGGAAGATGTTGTGAACACAGACTGAGATCCAACGGTCTTAGATAGTTTCCTTTCCCTTAAACCATTGGCCTAAGATCCCCTACAGCACGACAGCAGAATGATAGACTTATCATGACATTTGATCTATTGCTGGTCGCAAAGGAAAGGATCTGAGAAAAGGAAGCTGTTTAGAACTACTTGGACTCAGTCCTGCAGACAGTGAGTGAGTGTTTGAGCGAGAGCATTTTTTGTTGGCGTTTTTGTGTATAATTCTATTTTTAGAGGTTTAAAATACTGAAACCATTGCACATACAGATGTATGTATGTCTGTATGTATGTATCATACCTGAACATGTCTATAGATTCCTTTCTGTCATTGGTTTGGGTTTAACCACACCTAAGAGCCACAAACTTTAAAATCAATGCTAACCTGAGACATTTCAACAGGTTTGAGACTTTATTATGGATTTATTTTAATCAATTAGATTTTATTATAATTTTCTAAGCACTACTGCAAAAGAAGACGCATTCAATTCTTATTTCAGACACTGTTTAAAGGAAGCCAGGACTTAACTTGTTTGCAAGTTACCTCAAGGCTCCACCAGAACTCACCGATATATCGTTGTCTGAGTCGCTCGTCTATGTTGCCTATCTAATCTTAAGTCACCTCAGTTACTGAATCTGTTTTGTAATGTCCTTATGTGTTTTGTATTGTCAAGAAAGACTACAAAAATAAAATACAATTATGAGAATTGTCAAGGGGTTTGTATTTAATCATTTCATTGAATCGTGTCACCACATCTTTGGGGTCCCAGGTGATATGGTGTTGAAGCTGACCACTATAACACGTGCCCTGAGCTATGTCCTCTGAAGCCTACATCTATTTGAGGCTTGCTGCAGTCTTCTGGTCTGATGAAGTGGGTCATTGTCTAAATGTCCACCAGATGGACCTTACGTCTTAGATATCTGCCTTCAGCATCACTGCATTGTCTGAATGTGTGTATCAGAGGAAGGCCCTCCACATGGCCAAAGACTCCAGCCACCCTAGTCATAGACTGTTCTCTCTGCTACCGCACGGCAAGCGGTACCGGAGCACCAAGTCTAGGTCCAAAGACTCCCGCCACCCTAGTCATAGACTGTTCTCTCTGCTACCGCACGGCAAGCGGTACCGGAGCACCAAGTCTAGGTCCAAAGACTCCAGCCACCCTAGTCATAGACTGTTCTCTCTGCTACCGCACGGCAAGCGGTACCGGAGCACCAAGTCTAGGTCCAAAGACTCCAGCCACCCTAGTCATAGACTGTTCTCTCTGCTACCACACGGCAAGCGGTACCGGAGTGCCAAGTCTAGGTCCAAAAAGACTTCTCAACAGCTTCTACCCCCAAGCCATAAGACTCCTGAACAGCTAATCATGGCTACCCGGACTATTTGCACTGCCCCCCCACCCCATCTTTTTACGCTGCTGCTACTCTGTTAATTTATGCATAGTCACTTTAACTCTACCCACATGTAAATATTACTTCAACTAGCCGGTGCCCCCGCACATTGACTCTGCACCGGTACCCCCCTGTGTATATATAGCCTCCCTACTGTTATTTTATTTTACTTCTGCTCTTTTTTTCTCAACACTTTTTTGTTGTTTTATTTTACTTTTTTATTAAAAATAAATGCACTGTTGGTTAAGGGCTGTAAGTAAGCATTTCACTGTAATGTCTGTAATGTCTGCACCTGTTGTATTCGGCGCATGTGGCCAATAAAATGTGATTTGATTTGTATGGGATGATAATGTTGCTACTATTTTGTGGGGATATATACTACTCCCCCTAAAATGTCTAGCTACAGTGTCTAGTGAAAGTCTACACCCCCCTTGCACAGTTTTCACATTTTGTTGTCTTAAAATTATCTAAAAAGTGATTGAATTTAATTTTTTTCCTACAGATCTACACAACCTAATCCACATTTTCAAAGTGAAAAATGTTATAAGAACATTTTCTAAATGAATGAAAAGCAAAAAAAAAACAGCTTTGTGTTCTTACACTATGATTTTGAACATTCAAAGCAACTGGGAAACGTCCATGACAGGCATTGTCACCTTAGCTTGCTACATAACTTCTGAGTGATATAGGAAGCAGGAGCACCACCACCAATCACCCTACCCCACTGCGCACACACCCGTTGTTACTATGACAACGAGCATAGCGATGTCAGCAAATGACTGTCTGAACAGTCTATGGTCTGAACACACAAATCCGATTTTGGTCACTTATAACTTGCTGTTTGGAGAGTCAGTATTCCAAAACGGATTTCAAAAACAAAATTAAGGCCTGCAGTGTGAACAGGACTTTATTAGAGCTGTGAATCATTTGGAATAAGATTCTACCAACTTTCCATAACTCTTAGGGGCAGCATACAGGTAACTAGTTGCCAAAATAATGGAAACACTTGAGTAAATGAGGGATACAAAGTATATTGAAAGGTTTAGTTCCTGAGTTAATTAAGCAATTAACATCCCATCATGCTTAGGGTCATGTATAACAATTATGAGCAGGCCGTTATTTTGGCTACTATGGCTATGGGCACGAGTGGTCACTGAATGGTGTGATGTGCATGAAAATATTGTAAACCATCTCACGGCTATGCTACACTACAGCCATCGGGAGTCCAGCATTGCCATAAGCCATTGAGGGAATGCTTCCTTTGAAATCAATGAAAGCTGCTATACTGCCTGCGTTGCGTCACGTCTAATGGCAGCGTCCAAGCTCACAGAGGAACAATTCTCGATGGCTGATGCGCGTTCATCCCAATGATGTATATAAACCCTGGATTACTGATGCTATGTATTGGCCATTGAGAGCAAGGGGCCCGGGTTCCGGTCTAGAAGCACGGTTTCGACTGCTCCTTCAGTATTGCAGTTTAACTGACGCCCAGACCAGAAAGACAACATAGACGGCCACATAGAGAAGTCAGATTTGAAAATTCCTAATAAGACACTTTAGTTACCGCCTTTGTGCACAAAACATCCATTGATTTATTCAAATAATTGTCGCTGAGGCCCCCCCCCCCAGAAATTAATCACTCAGCCGAAGATATTAACATTTTATATTAATCCGATGTCTGCCATGTTTTTGGATAACGTGATGACGTCGTCGCTGCTCGTGCTGCACTCTGTGCGCACTGAGTGCTAGTGCACGTGATGTTAACCCGGATATAGGCGGCCATGAATCTGTGTATGCGAACGTGAGTAGAATACCTTGAACACACGGGCAACATCTTGGAGGCGGTCTCCTGTTCTTATTATACCTTCAGTGATTGAGAGGCTTTGAAGCCACCGGTCGGCCATATTGGCAGTCCCCGGTAGGATTAGTCCTCCCATAGGAATGAATGAAAATCTACAGTATTTAAATTAAATGTTTCAAGGACAAAATTACATGTATTTTTAGTTATAGTGGGGACAATAACATTAGTAATCTAAAAAATACACTATATATACAAAAGTATGTGGACACCCCTTCAAATTTGTGGATTCAGATATTTCAGCCACACCCGTTGCTAACAGGTGTATAAAATCGAGCACACAGTCATGCAAACTCCATAGACAAACACTGGCAGTAGAATGGCCTTACTGAAGAGCTCAGTGACTTTCAACGTGGCACCGTCATAGGATGACACCTTTCTAACAAGTCAGTTCTTCAAAATTCTGCCCTGCGAGAGCTGCCCCGGTCAACTGTAAGTGCTGTTATTGTGAAGTGGAAACGTCTTGGAGCACCAACGGCTCAGCCGCAAAGTGGTAGGCCACAAAAGCTCACAGAACGGGACCTGCCGAGTGCTGAAGTGCATAGTGCGTAAAAATCGTCTGTCCTCGGTTGCAACACTCACTAGCGAGTTCCAAACTGCCTCTGGAAGCAATGTCAGCACTGTTCGTCGGGAGCTTCATGAAATGGGTTTCCATGTTTGAACAATGCCAAACTGCCTCTGGAAGCAATGTCAGCACTGTTCGTCGGGAGCTTCATGAAATGGGTTTCCATGGCTAAACAATGCCAAGCGTTGGCTGCAGTGGTGTAAAGCTCACAACCGTTGGACTCTGGAGCAGTGGAAATGCATTCTCTTGGGTGATGAATCACGCTTCACCATCTGGCAGTCCGACGGACAAATCTGGGTTTGGCGGATGCCAGGAGAACGCTACCTGCCACAATGCATAATGCCAACTGTACAGTTTGGTGGAGGAGGTATAATGATCTGGGGCTGTTTTTCATGGTTCGGGCTAGGACCCTTAGTTCCAGTGAAGGGAAATCTTAATGCTACAGCATACAATGACATTCTAGACAAGTCTGTGCTTCCAACTTTGTGGCAAAAGTTTGGGAAAGGCCCTTTCCTGTTTCAGCATGACAATGCCCCTATGGACAACGCGAGGTCCATACAGAAATGCTTTGTCGAGATCGGTGTGGAATAACTTGACTGGCCTGCACCGAGCCCTGACCTCAACCCCATCAAACACCTTTGGGATGAATTGGAACGCCGACTGCGAGCCAGGCCTAATCTACCAACATCAGTGCCCGACCTCACTAACGCTCTTGTGGCTGAATGGAAGCAAGTCCCTGCAGCAATGTTACAACTCTAGTGGAAAGCCTTCCCAGAAGAGTGGAGGCTGTTATAGCAGCAAAGGGAGGACCAACTCCATATTAATGCCCATGATAGTGGGTTCGATCCCCGGGACCACCCATACACAAAAAAATGTATGCACGCATGACTGTAAGTCGCTTTGGATAAAAGCGTCTGCTAAATGGCATATTATTATTATTATTATTATTATGATTTTGGAATGAGATTTTCGACAAGCAGATGTCCAAATACTTTTGGCCATGTAGTGTATATACTTTAAGGAAAATATTTTTGTTTTAATTTTTTATGTTTAGCTCACGTAATACAATTTAAACGTATGCATTAAGGTGTCAGAAACATAATACATGTGGCTAAATGAATGTAGATATTAATGAATGCATTTCTATAGCTTCCACAATACTGTTTTTACAATGGTGTAGGAGTACCAAGATGGAGGCACGGTGCCCCCTATTAGGCATAGTGTATCATTATTATTATTGGTTCATTCTGGAAATGGAAATAATGAGAAATAAAGTAGATTTCGGTTGGTTTCTGGTGTAGCAGGTAGATGGTTTCTGGTGTAGCAGGTAGATGGTTTCTGGTGTAGCAGGTAGATGGTAGATGGTGTACCAGGTAGATGGTTTCTGGTGTAGATGGTTTCTGGTGTAGCAGGTAGATGGTTTCTGGTGTAGATGGTTTCTGGTGTAGATGGTTTCTGGTGTAGCAGGTAGATGGTTTCTGGTGTAGATGGTTTCTGGTGTAGCAGGTAGATGGTTTCTGGTGTAGATGGTTTCTGGTGTAGCAGGTAGATGGTTTCTGGTGTAGCAGGTAGATGGTTTCTGGTGTAGATGGTTTCTGGTGTAGCAGGTAGATGGTTTCTGGTGTAGCAGGTAGATGGTTTCTGGTGTAGATGGTTTCTGGTGTAGCAGGTAGATGGTTTCTGGTGTAGATGGTTTCTGGTGTAGCAGGTAGATGGTTTCTGGTGTAGATGGTTTCTGGTGTAGCAGGTAGATGGTTTCTGGTGTAGCAGGTAGATGGTTTCTGGTGTAACAGGTAGATGGTTTCTGGTGTAGCAGGTAGTTGGTTTCTGGTGTAGCAGGTAGATGGTTTCTGGTGTAGCAGGTAGATGGTTTCTGGTGTAGCAGGTAGTTGGTTTCTGGTGTAGCAGGTAGATGGTTTCTGGTGTAGTTGGTTTCTGGTGTAGCAGGTAGATGGTTTCTGGTGTAGTTGGTTTCTGGTGTAGCAGGTACAGTTGAAGTCGGAAGTTTACATACAGTGGGGAAAAAAATTATTTAGTCAGCCACCAATTGTGCAAGTTCTCCCACTTAAAAAGATGAGAGAGGCCTGTAATTTTCATCATAGGTACACGTCAACTATGACAGACAAATTGAGGAAAAAAAATCCAGAAAATCACATTGTAGGATTTTTAATGAATTTATTTGCAAATTATGGTGGAAAATAAGTATTTGGTCACCTACAAACAAGCAAGATTTCTGGCTCTCACAGACCTGTAACTTCTTCTTTAAGAGGCTTCTCTGTCCTCCACTCGTTACCTGTATTAATGGCACCTGTTTGAACTTGTTATCAGTATAAAAGACACCTCAAACAGTCACACTCAAAACTCCACTATGGCCAAGACCAAAGAGCTGTCAAAGGACACCAGAAACAAAATTGTAGACCTGCACCAGGCTGGGAAGACTGAATCTGCAATAGGTAAGCAGCTTGGTTTGAAGAAATCAACTGTGGGAGCAATTATTAGGAAATGGAAGACATACAAGACCACTGATAATCTCCCTCGATCTGGGGCTCCACGCAAGATCTCACCCCGTGGGGTCAAAATGATCACAAGAACGGTGAGCAAAAATCCCAGAACCACACGGGGGGACCTAGTGAATGACCTGCAGAGAGCTGGGACCAAAGTAACAAAGCCTACCATCAGTAACACACTACGCCGCCAGGGACACAAATCCTGCAGTGCCAGACGTGTCCCCCTGCTTAAGCCAGTACCATGTCCAGGCCTGTCTGAAGTTTGCTAGAGTGCATTTGGATGATCCAGAAGAGGATTGGGAGAATGTCATATGGTCAGATGAAACCAAAATAGAACTTTTTGGTAAAAACTCAACTCGACGTGTTTGGAGGACAAAGAATGCTGAGTTGCATCCAAAGAACACCATACCTACTGTGAAGCATGGGGGTGGAAACATCATGCTTTGGGGCTGTTTTTCTGCAAAGGGACCAGGACGACTGATCCGTGTAAAGGAAAGAATGAATGGGGCCATGTATTGTGAGATTTTGAGTGAAAACCTCCTTCCATCAGCAAGGGCATTGAAGATGAAACGTGGCTGGGTCTTTCAGCATGACAATGATCCCAAACACACCGCCCGGGCAACGAAGGAGTGGCTTCGTAAGAAGCATTTCAAGGTCCTGGAGTGGCCTAGCCAGTCTCCAGATCTCAACCCCATTGAAAATCTTTGGAGGGAGTTGAAAGTCCGTGTTGCCCAGCGACAGCCCCAAAACATCACTGCTCTAGAGGAGATCTGCATGGAGGAATGGGCCAAAATACCAGCAACAGTGTGTGAAAACCTTGTGAAGACTTACAGAAAACGTTTGACCTGTGTCATTGCCAACAAAGGGTATATAACAAAGTATTGAGAAACTTTTGTTATTGACCAAATACTTATTTTCCACCATAATTTGCAAATCAATTCATAAAAAATCCTACAATGTGATTTTCTGGATTTTTTTCTTCTAATTTTGTCTGTCATAGTTGACGTGTACCTATGATGAAAATTACAGGCCTCTCTCATCTTTTTAAGTGGGAAAACTTGCACAATTGGTGGCTGACTAAATACTTTTTTCCCCCACTGTATATATATATAAAAAAAAAAAATTACACGCTGCCTGATCTTTCTTATATCTCTCAGCTATACGAAAGACACTTCAGAACACACTTCCTTTAGATTTTGTTGGGTGGGGAGACTGTTGTTCCATGTAGTGAATCTGTTATTAAATGCATTTTTTATGGGATAATAGCAGTAAGGCCAAAAATAATTTAAATTTCCAAATCAAATAGCTAAATAATCCTTGGTAAGACCTTCTTAAAACAATTCCATATAGCTAAAAAAATTATAATAATATGAAACAAAAATGGCTTTTTAGCTAAATAAATTACTAAGACTGTCTGCGAGTGGGGAGGGGAGGGCACCTGAAAACTGATAACTATCTATTATTGGCAGAGAGTTTTGGAAATCTCTCTAGCCCCGTTTATATCTGGTTCTAACTTGCGTTCTTTGTCCTGATCTTGTCCACATTCTGATTGTGCCCACAGTTTTAGACAGGTGTAGACAATCAAAAGACACATTGTGATCTGATTGTGATCAGATCATCCTGCCCAGGTAGTCAGACCCGCATTTTGTCTGGATATCTTAAATAATTTAAATCATAATTATTCCACCCTCTAAAATCATTGACATGTGGCACCATTGACTGATTACATCAATATGTTTTTTTCAGTAGATACATTCATATTAATTTAAAAGAATAGCTGTGAAATAATTTGCATAAAGGAAGGCACCAGGAAATGTGTAAGTCGCTCTGGATAAGAGCGTCTGCTAAATGATGTAAATGTAAAATGTAAATGAAATCTGGCCACAATGCAGACACAGTGGACAGATAAGACACATGTTAATACCATGTCTAGACACCTTTCTGGAAATCAGAAATGTAGACAAGAACATGACAAAGGACCCATATTAGCACCAGGTATAAACGGGGCTTCTGTTATTTGTCTATTCACTTATTTACCACCTGGTGATGTCACCAGGCTAGCCGAAACTCCACCCATGCAAAACCTGCTGATTAGAAGGTCCTGTGTAGATTGTATTTTCAAACAGAAACTGTCAGGAAATAACACTGATAAAACAAACTGTATCAGCTGTTGATACAAAACACAGGAAAAACTAAATGGTGACTGCACAGGGCCTTTAAACAAGCCACTGGTCTGGAATCATGTTAAGAAGAGTAGTCTCTTCATCAGCGGGAACACAAGCTCCCTGCAGTCTCTTCAAGCTCCCTGCAGTCTCTTCAAGCTCCCTGCAGTCTCTTCAAGCTCCCTGCAGTCTCTTCAAGCTCCCTGCGGTCTCTTCAAGCTCCCTGTGGACTCTTCAAGCTCCCTGTGGACTCTTCAAGCTCCCTGTAGACTCTTCAAGCTCCCTGTAGACTCTTCAAGCTCCCTGTAGACTCTTCAAGCTCCCTGCAGTCTCTTCAAGCTCCCTGTGGACTCTTCAAGCTCCCTGTAGACTCTTCAAGCTCCCTGCAGTCTCTTCAAGCTCCCTGCAGTCTCTTCAAGCTCCCTGCAGTCTCTTCAAGCTCCCTGTGGACTCTTCAAGCTCCCTGTAGACTCTTCAAGCTCCCTGTAGACTCTTCAAGCTCCCTGTAGACTCTTCAATCTCCCTGTGGACTCTTCAAGCTCCCTGTGGACTCTTCAAGCTCCCTGTGGACTCTTCAATCTCCCTGTGGACTCTTCAAGCTCCCTGTGGACTCTTAAAGCTCCATGTAGACTCTTCAAGCTCCCTGTAGACTCTTCAAGCTCCCTGTAGTCTCTTCAAGCTCCCTGTAGTCTCTTCAAGCTCCCTGTAGTCTCTTCAGGCTCCCTGTAGTCTCTTCAAGCTCCCTGTAATCTCTTCATCAGCGGGAACACACATTTATTTTTTTGTCACAACAGACAACCTTGTCTTGCCAGAAACCTTGAATATTCAGCTGTAAATTAAGACGTCTGAAAGGTGTCGCAGACAGACAGCGTTCCGAGGATTTAGGTAGAAAGCTCAGGATGTGATCCACCCTGTCTTTAGGTTTTAACTCTTGAATGAAAAAAAAAACAAAAATAGCCAGGGTGACAGTCTACTTCGGCTCTATTGCCAACTCCTTATGGAATTGTCCTGCCAAACATGTTTGACAATGACAGCAATGGATTTTGGCAAGAGCACAAACAGATGTGGGACCAGGCTTGAAAATAAGACATTATACTTCCAATATTCCAGATTAAAATTCTGTTTAAGGACCAGATTATATGAAACAGTATGTGTTCTTTTCATGTGGTATTGTGGCATTGCATTTACCAGGGGAACAAAAGTGCAGGTGTACCTCTTGAATCCAGCCTCATTTTGCCATAGTAGGAGAAGAATTAGAACATGTGTTGCTAAATGAATGTAAATGCAGGGGTTGATAAATCTAAAACAATACTCTTCATACTGTTTCAAAGCATCCGGTACACACTTCAGACGGCACTTCCATAAATAAGTCAATTGCTCATACGCACAGGGAAAGGCAGGGTTTCCCAAACTCAAGGGGTACACATTTTGTTTTTTGCCCTAGCACTACACAGCTGATTCAAATAACCAACTCATCATCAAGCTTTGATCATTTGAATCAGCTGTGTAGTGTTAGGGCAAAAAACAAAATGTGCACCCCTTGGGGTCCCGAGGACCGAGTTTGGGAAAGGTCAAAGGTAAGGTGTGTGACTGTTATAAAATAATTTTAAAAAACCAGGAAAACATCTTTGCACAGAGACAATGAACCTTTATCCTTATTGTCACCTTTTTTCCATAGCAGAACAAACTTAAATGCAAAAGCAACATGTATCTGGCACCGTGAACAGTTGGCATATGTCGAAAAACAAAAACACAGGGGGAAAAAATCATTTTGTTGTCGTCAGTCAACGTCTTTCATAACGAGGAGCCTCATTGGCAGTCGCATGATCACGCAGCAGTAGTAGAACCAATCGGTGCTTGGTTGCAGTAACAGGTATAATAGTCTCCCAACGTATATACACAATGTCCGGAAGAACCATTCCCAAGTCTGATTGTAACCAACCTATAAAGTGCTTTCTCAAAGAAAAAAATATTATCATAATCATCTTTCACGATAATCAGTATATCAATTAGGATAGCATTATGTATATATAAAAGACCATCTGGCATAAAAAGGTCAGTTCAGGCACGAACAGAGAGCTCTCCTCTCCTCCTCTCCTTTGGCGTTTCACTTCTTGAAAGGCGTCAGTCTGCCGATGTTTTGCCAGAAGGTGGTTGCCTTGCGTTTGGGCTCAGCCAGCATGAAGACCTGCTGCTGGGGCACGCTGCTGGGCAGAGATGGCTGCTTCTGACGGAGCAGGAAGTCACAATAGGGTCGGGTCACCGCTGGGGGAGAGGAGAGCAGAGGGGGGTTAGTAATCTCTGGGTCACCGCTGGGGAAGAGGAGAACAGAGGGGGGTTAGTAATCTCAGCACCCAGAACTAAATCAGCGACTTAATTTTCAACATGTTAATGTCAAGAATGTGACGAGAGACTAGGGTTTTTGAAATGTAGATGGGGGGGATTACAAGTGCATTTGAATCTAAAGAGGCTCATATGAATATTAAGCACACAAACTAAATGTGTATAAATATAGCCAAACATGTCATCTTAGCTTCTTTAAAAAATCAACACCCACGACACTACACACCCATCCACACAGCCAAACCTAAAACTCCCAAAGGGAAATGGAGTTTTCCTGCCATGCACCCATATTCAGTCCAACCCCCTAAGGACTACTTTACCCAGACATACCTTTGGGCTTCCCAGCTGGATGGCTTTTGCAGGCGTTGAGCATGGCCTGTTTCTTCTGGACCTCAGTGATGGAGAATCCTGGAGGTGGAAACCACATAGGTCATAGGTCAATGTGGATATCACAGATATCATTCTGCCAGTGCCACCTATCAATACCCAGAATAATACAAGGCCAGATTGTTGGATGGGAAAGTTTCAGTAACATCCATATGCTCTGTTTTTCCAGGGGGGAGCTGACTGGATCAGGGTTAGGGAGGCAGACACATCTAACAGCCTCAGAGCAAGAGTCCACTGAACTTCCAACCAGATGGCAAGGCAGAACCCTCCACACATGCACAGATCCCAGACAAAACCCTAAGACTATGGCAGAGAAGCGAAGGGTGGGGGGGGGGGGCAGCTGAGATGGATTGATGGGCCCTTTTGCCTGTTTATCTGAGGGATCAATGACACTCTGAACCATTTAGCATACCCTTCTCTTCCTGGTTCTCTGTTCTCTGACCACAGCCACTGCCACAACAGCTGTTTGAACTATTATGGCAGCAGTAGTCTGGGGTAGAGAGAGAGACAGGAGGACGAATCTCACATTTGACTAACAGGAAAGGAAACACAGCTGACTAGTAATAAACACAGGTCGGCAGTTCATCACATACCTTTTTCAAACGGTGGCGCACAATTATGACAGAGACGGTTAACTGACAGTTATCCCTAAGGCAACGGGGTGGCACCTCACCTGTCTCACGGTCGTGCTGCACCTGCCTCCTCTCGTCCTGGAAGGCTCGGAGCCAGCGTTGTTTCTGCTCAGGCTTCTTGGCACACAGCAGGTGGATCTCGTCCCCCGCCAGCGAGCGCAGCTTCAGAGCGTTCTTCACCGACACGTTGAAGTCCTTCTCCTTCCCGTCCTCCACATCCAACACCTCAATCTGGTCCATGTCCATACGGCCCTTACAGTACAGCATGTCCCTGCGCAGGAGGTCCTAGAGGGGGGATAGAGAGAACTGTTACTAACCCTAACGCTTACGTGGTTGGGGAAGGGTTGTAGTTTTTAACAGTGCTGCTCACCTTTTTGCAGTACACCATCTGGTGGTCGAAGAGGAAGAACATGCGCTGCTGGCTCTTAGCCTGAGGCTGGGAGATCTTCGTCAGCTCTCCAGAGAAGATCAGATCCGAACTCTTACTGAGGATATCTTCTCCCTGACCATGTTCAAACACACACCATAAATATATGTTAGAGCCTGCAGAGATACGGGGCATGATATAGAGAGATTGTTCAGTCAACAAATGTGTATCGTATAGCTAGGGAGTTGGTCCTGACTAAATGACCTCAGGCGTTGTTTCCAGATCAAGTCACCTGGTCAGGAAACCTGACTCTAGTCATCAAAAAGATCATCAAGGACATCAACCACCCAAGCCACTGCCTGTTCACCCCGCTATCATCCAAAAGGCGAGGTCAGTACAGCTGCATAAAAGCTGGGACCGAGAAAATGAAAAACAGCTTCTATCTCAAGGCCATCAGACTGTTAAACAGCCATCACTAGCACATTAGAGGATGCTGCCTATAGGCATAGACTAGAAATCACTGGCCACTTTGAGAAATGGAACACTAGCCACTTTAATAATGTTTACATATCTTGCATTACTCATCTCATATGTATATACTGTATTCTATACTATTCTACGGTATCTTAGCCACTTTAATAATGTTTACATATCTTGCATTACTCATCTCATATGTATATTGTGGTCCTCTGTAGCTCAATTGGTAGAGCATGGCGCTTGTAACGCCAGGGTAGTGGGTTCGATCCCCGGGACCACCCATACGTAAAAATGTATGCACACATGACTGTAAGTCGCTTTGGATAAAAGTGTCTGCTAAATGGCATATTATTATTATATACTGTATTCTATACTATTCTACTGTATCTTAGTCCATGCCGCTCTGACATCGCTCGTCCATATATGTATATATTCTTAATTCATATTAATATTAATATTTGTGTGTATTGGGTATATGTTGTGAAATTGTTAGAGATTACTTGTTAGATATTACTGCACTGTCAGAGCTAGAAGCACACGCATTTCGCTACACCCGCTATAACATCTTCTAAACACGTGTATGTGACCAATACAATTTGATTTGATTTGATTATGTTCCATGACCAATGATACATTTACATTACATTTTAGTCATTTAGCAGACGCTCTTATCCAGAGCGACTTACAGTTAGTGAATACATATATTTTTTTTTATACTGCCCCCCCGTGGGAATCGAACCCACAACCCTGGCGTTGCAAACGCCATGCTCTATCAACTGAGCTACATCCCTGCCGGCCATTCCCTCCCCTACCCTGGACGACGCTGGGCCAATTGTGCGCCGCCCATGAGTCTCCCGGTCGCGGCCGGCGGCGACAGAGCCTGGATTCGAACCAGGATCTCTAGTGACACAGTTAGCACTGCGATGCAGTGCCTTAGACCACTGCTCACCTCCCAGTCTTCTATGGAGCGCTGCCATTGGGCGATCTTGTCGATGTTCTCCAGGCGCCGCTTCCTCTCGTTGATCAGCCTGGCCACGTTCTTCATGGCGTCCAAGGCAGCCTCCACGTCCTTATAGTCCCTGGGTGTCCCAGAACAGACAACCGTGCTAGACTCTCATTCCTTTCTCTCTCACATCACACTGTATCTTATAATAGCTTTGTTTTATATAAAAGTCACCAATATGGCTGCCGATTTACAATCTGAAAATAACTAAATATACTATCAGTGTCAATACCGCTGCTGTAAGTGAATTAGGTGTAGATTAGAAGGGATATGTGTAACTCCTTGTATGTGTACACCGTACATATACAGGATAATGTGTGTGCTGGTTTACAGTACCTGTGCTGGGGGTTGGTATATTTCAGTAGCTCGGCAAGCTGCAGAGGGTACTTGCAGATCTTCTGGACGGGCGTGAGCAGGAAGCCATCCAGCGAGATGTCAATCATCTTCTGGAGCAGGCGACAGGCCTCGAAGAAGAACACATACTTGTTGGTCTTCATCCGCCGGGACAACTGTACACAGGCGTTGGGGTGGTTGTTACAGTACTCCGAGTAAATCTGGAAGTCTGTTTGCTTAGGAGGGAGAGGAGGAGACAGGAAACGTTAACATGGCAGTTTGGAATGGCGAAAATTATGCTTGGGCTCTAGGGAGGTTTTTTGACTTCCCCAATATAAACTGCTGGTGATCCTTCTACATTTTGGAAAACAGTAAATGCACAAATTCCTCTTCTTCCCTGCCTAAGCAAGTTCTATCGGACTCTGGCATCATAACTGAGAAGAATGGAAGAAGTGATGCTGTAGGAGCCAAATAGGCTTAATTGTATGTTTCCAATTCATGATGCATTTCTGTTGTATGTGTGTTTGCCATAAATCCCTTGTCAAGTGTGTGTACCCCATCTACAGGCCAATAGAGAAAACAGTTAAAAGACATACACGCCCCATAGCCTAATGGGAGTTACTGGAATGACAGCACACAGTCTTTTGACCGTACCAGACCATGTTCACCCTGCTGTTTGTTTCTTTAGTTTAATGATCACAATTCGTTTTGGTAGAATCCTATACATTTTTGTATCCAGAAGAACGACAAATACATTTATTATTATTTTTCAACTTGAATCGAACTCTGGATTTTTATGCGTCAAGACTAACATTTCACCACTCTCCATGGGTCTCCCGGTCGCGGCCAGCTACGACAGAGCCTGGATTTGAACCAGGTTCTCTAGTGGCACAGCTAGCACTGCGATGCAGTGCCTTAGACCACTGCACCACTCGGGAGGCTTTACTAAAATTTAGACATACGACTTACCACACCTGGTCTCAGGGATGGTTAACTCTGGAAATTCCTATGGTCTCTACTGAGTTAGGTAAATCAGCTTTTAGTTTTCTTGCACCTTATTTGTGGAATAATCTTCCAAATGTTCTTAAATGTGATGTTCTGGTGCCTCCAGGGCAATTCCGAAAGCTGATTGTGGACCTTATTACTGATGAATGTGTTTGTTTTTTATGACTCTGTTTTTCTTTCTGCTTGCATTTTGATGTGTATTTTCTGTAATTTATGTAATTCAGGGCACATCTGTTAAAGATACCTTGGTCTCAGTATGAATCCCTGATAAAATAAAGGTTAAAAAAATAAAAAAGCCTGTATAATAATACAGTAATTGTCTATTATTTACATAAGTGGCATCATAGGCCACAATCAAAGCACACATTCATTTAACCTGTTACGTCATGTTATGTCATGTTTCTGACAGCATTACATAGCGTTATGCAGGCCATATGACAAAGGTCAGGTGAAGTCATTGTCACAGTGGGTTGTGTGTTGAACAGTACTCACGTGTTCCAGGAAGCAGGAGCCGATCTCGCTGAGGTGCGGCTGCTCCTTGTTGAACTTCTTCTCCAGATCTTTCAGGAACTTCTTCTGGAAGCGGTAGATGTCTTCGATGTTGCCGAAGACGCACCGCAGCTGCTCCTCTGTGAACATGTCTATCCTCTTACGGCACTGCTTGATGTAACCCTGAGAGAGGAACAGTAGACCCATGTAGTAAATCATACAGATGTATACCTGATTTTACTCTGTAAAATATGTTAAGAATTCCCAGAAATAATCAGGTTGAAACTTGAGACGTTGTAGTCTGAACTGAGCTGAACTGACCTCACAGATGTCTTTGAGGTGTTTGATGTAGTCTCTCTCCGTGCTCATGATCTCATTGATGACATTAGTCCTCATCTGTTCCTTACAGGGCAGGCCTGGTCCCAGGAACAGACCCACCCTTGGCTGGTCCTCCTCCCCAGCCCCAGCCTCC
This sequence comes from Coregonus lavaretus, assembly GCF_964263955.1. Lineage (NCBI taxonomy): Eukaryota > Metazoa > Chordata > Actinopteri > Salmoniformes > Salmonidae > Coregonus > Coregonus lavaretus. The sequence goes on from NW_028163724.1 coordinate 55,374, forward strand.
TCCAGGTGGGATAGGTACTCCTCCATGGGCTCATCCTGGTTCACACGCAACTACAGGGACCAGGAAGAGAGGCGCCGTTGTTCTAGAATACCCTCACTATCAGATCACTAAAGTTTAGATGCTACAGAAACATTTTGCACAACTGCAGCACCAGCTGCACTTACAACCCTAACAATAATAATATATATCAAATATAAGCAAGAGACAGAGTAGTTCATTTCTGTTGTCCTCAGTTCCCCAGGGAGATGGAGAGAGAGAGAGAGAGAGAGAGAGGAGATATGTAGAGTTAGTTTCTTACCCGGACGAAGCTGGCTGGGAACCAGCCCTCACTGTCCAGGATGCGTCCCCACCACCACTCCTTGTTGGTGGCATCCACTACCTCAATGACGTCCCCCGCCTTGAAGCCCAGCTCCTGGTCGTCCATTGTGACATGGTCCCACAGGGCCTCGGCGTACACACAACTGCCATCACTAATCAGCTGGGGAGGGGACAGACAAACAGACAGACAGACAGACAGACAGACAGACAGACGGGGACAGACAGACAGACGGGGACAGCACAGGTCAGTATGGGAGGATTTCACAGTGACATAACAAAAAAATGGACGACATTGTAATACAAGGTAAACAAGGTTTATAAACATTTTAAACAATTCAGGAAAAACTCTAGTTATGGGCTAACTAGGGGCCATTTCCCTGGTCAGGTGGTCTGGAACCCCCTCTGGAGGTTATTCATCCAGTTTATAAATAACCTCACTGGAAAGCAGAGTGGCTGGTAGAGAGAGTAGAGACATGCATGATTTACAATACAGGGTAGTAGGGCTGTACAGTATTATTATTATTATTATTAGTCATTTAGCAGACGCTCTTATCCAGAGCGACATACAGGAGCAATTAGGGCTAAGTGCCTTGCTCAAGGGCACATCGACAGATTTTTCACCTAGTCGGCTCGGGGATTAGAACCAGCGACCTTTCGGATACTGGCACAACGCTCTTAACCACTAAGCTACCTGCCACCCAGTATCACTATACTACAACGCATGACTCTGAAGCATGAGGCAAAAAAAGCTATAGACTACTATTCATCACAGACAAAGGAGTACAATGTTTACAATGTTGTTTCAACCCAGAAATGATGACTTTGTAACAACAATGTTTCTACTCTGTAGGCTACATTTTAGCACAGACACAACATAATGATTTTTTCCGCTACTGTGCTAGCTAAGCTAACTGAGTCAGGTCCTGAGTGGAAAGCAATGATTCCACTGAGCCAAGCCACTGAGACAGAGATCAATGTGGAGATAAGAGAGAGAGAGAAAATAGCCTGATAAATGTACTGCACACGTACAGTGCCTTCGGATAGTATTCAGACCTTGACATTTGCACATTTTGTTAGGTTTCAGCTTTATTCTAAAATTGATTAAATTGTTTTTTCCCCTCATCAATCTACACACAATACCCCATAATGACAAAGCAAAAAACGGAAATATCACATTTACATAAGTATTCAGACCCTTTACTCAGTACTTTGTTCAAGCACCTTTGGCAGTGATTACAGCCTTGAGTTCTTGGGTATGACACTACAAGCTTGGCACACCTGTATTTGGGGAGTTTCTCCCATTCCTCTCTGCAGATCCTCTCAAGCTCTGTCAAGTTGGATGGGGAGCTTTGTTGCACAGCAATCTTCAGGTCTCTCCAGAGATGTTTGATCGGGATCAAGTTCGGGCTCTGGCTGGGCCATTCAAGGACATTCAGAGACTTGTCCCGAAGCCACTCCTGCGTTGTCTTGCTTAGGGTCATTGTCCTGTTGGAAGGTGAACCTTCGCCACAGTCTGAGGTCCTGAGCGCTCTGGAGTATGTTTTCATCAAGGATCTCTCTGTACTTTTCTCCGTTCATCTTTAGCTCGATCCTGACTAGTCTCCCAGTCCCTGCCACTGATAAACATCCCCACAGCATGATGCTGCCACCACTATGCTTCACCGTAGGGATGGTGCCAGGTTTCCTCCAGACGTGACGCTTGGCATTCAGACCAAAGAGTTCAATCTTGGTTTCATCAGACCAGAGAATCTTGTTTCTCATGGTCTGAGAGTCTTTAGGTGCCTTTTGGCAAACTCCAAGCGGGCTGTCATGTGTATTTTACTGAGGAGTGGCTTCCGTCTGGTCACTCTACCATAAAGGCCTGATTGGTGGAGTGCTGCAGAGATGGTTGTCCTTCTGGAAGGTTCTCCCATCTCCACAGAGTAACTCTGGAGCTCTGTCAGAGTGACCATCAGGGTTCTTGGTCACCTCCCTGACCAAGGCCCTTCTCCCCCAATTGCTCAGTTTGGCCGGGCGGCCAGCTCTAGGAAGAGTCTTGGTGGTTCCAAACGAATTCCATTTAATAATGATGGAGGCCACTGTGTTCTTGGGGACCTTCAATGCTGCAGAAATGTTTTGGTACCCTTCCCCAGATCTGTGCCTCGACACAATCCTGTCTCGGAGCTCTACGGACAATTCCTTTGACTTCATGGCTTTTGCTCTGACATCCACTGTCAACTGTGGGACCTTATATGGACAGGTGTATGCCTTTCCAAATCATGTCCAATCAATTGAATTTACCACAGGTAGACTCCAATCAAGTTGTAGAAACATCTCAATGATGATCAACGGAAACAGGATGCACCTGAGCTCATTTTATTTAGAGTCTCATAGCAAAGGGTCTGAATACTTATGTAAATAAGGTATTTCTGTTTAATAAAAACCTGTTTTTGCTTTGTCATTATGGGGTATTGTGTGTAGATTGCTGAGCATATTTTTTTATTTAATCTATTTTAGAATAAGGCTGTAATGTAACAAAATGTGGAAAAAGTCAAGGGGTCTGAATACTTTCCGAAGGCACTGTACATGTACACACACATACAAACTACTGCGTCAACATCATGCTGGCATCATAGTAGTAAGCCTTGTCCGAGCCAGAATGGCCGATAAAGCAGGAGCCTATCTCCTGTTTCTGTAGTGAGGCAGCTTGATGTACCAGTACACCCCCTGGACAGGACACTAGTCTATCTCCTGTTTCTGTAGTGAGGCAGCTTGATGTACCAGTACACCCCCTGGACAGGACACTAGTCTATCTCCTGTTTCTGTAGTGAGGCAGCTTGATGTACCAGTACACCCCCTGGACAGGACACTAGTCTATCTCCTGTTTCTGTAGTGAGGCAGCTTGATGTAACAGTACACCCCCTGGACAGGACACTAGTCTATCTCCTGTTTCTGTAGTGAGGCAGCTTGATGTACAAGCACACCCCCTGGACAGGACACTAGTCTATCTCCTGTTTCTGTAGCGAGACAGCTTGATGTACCAGTATACCCCCTGGACAGGACACTAGTCTATCTCCTGTTTCTGTAGTGAGACAGCTTGATGTACCAGTACACCCCCTGGACAGGACACTAGTCTATCTCCTGTTTCTGTAGTGAGACAGCTTGATGTACAGTACACCCCCTGGACAGGACACTAGTCTATCTCCTGTTTCTGTAGTGAGACAGCTTGATGTACCATTACACCCCCTGGACAGGACACTAGCCTATCTCCTGTTTCTGTAGTGAGGCAGCTTGATGTACCAGTACACCCCCTGGACAGGACACTAGTCTATCTCCTGTTTCTGTAGTGAGACAGCTTGATGTACCAGTACACCCCCTGGACAGGACACTAGTCTATCTCCTGTTTCTGTAGTGAGACAGCTTGATGTACCAGTACACCCCCTGGACAGGACACTAGTCTATCTCCTGTTTCTGTAGTGTGAGACAGCTTGATGTACAAGCACACCCCCTGGACAGGACGCAAGTCATTATTTTATTCTTGCTCAAAAAGCCACATCTAACTAACTATCAATAATGTAACTCCTCAAGCGTAGGCTCCTAACCTTAATATGCTAGGCTTTTATACTGTGGAGTATAGCTGGGACGATAAACCGAAGATTATCAACACCGACCATACCGACCACTTATGGTGGGCATTTTGCTGATATCGTTCATTACGATAAGTAGCCTATACTAGAGGAATGTGAAGTCTGTCATGAAATAGGTTTGCTAATATGTGTTATTGTTAATGGGACAATCGATGGCTAGTAGTTTAAATGGTAATAAGAAAACTGTGGTGCACATTGATGTTAGAAACGTATTGTTCGATTTATCGTTACCGCATTAATTCAGTCAATTTATGGTGATATGCTTTTCTATCCTTATGGCCCTGCTTTACTGTCAAACATAGGCTAAGTGATATCATAATATGATCTATGTTCCGATTTCTATGTCTGTTCTGTGGGCTAGGATGATCTATATGTCCAATTCTATGTCTGTTCTGTAAGCTAGGGTGATCTATATGTCCAATTCTATGTCTGTTCTGTGGGCTAGGGTGATCTATATGTCTATTTCTATGTCTGTTCTGTGGGCTAGGGTGATCTATATGTCTATTTCTATGTCTGTTCTGTGGGCTAGGGTGATCTATATGTCTATTTATATGTCTGTTCTGTGGGCTAGGGTGATCTATATGTCCAATTATATGCCAGTTCTGTGGGCTAGGGTGATCTATGAGTCTATTTCTATGTCTGTTCTGTTGGCTAAGGTGATCTATGAGTCTATTTCTATGTCTGTTCTGTTGGCTAAGGTGATCTATGAGTCTATTTCTATGTCTGTTCTGTTGGCTAAGGTGATCTATGTCTCCCTGCTATAGATCCATCATCATGGCAAGGGGGACTATGGCCCTGTTGCTAGGCGACATGCCCCCACAAATCTATTCTCTCCTCTTCTCTCTTCTCCTCTGCTTTTTTTCTCCTCTACTGATCCTGCCATCATTATACAACTAAACCCCAGAATATCTCCTTTCACTGAGAGTAGAGATGCATCATGTGAACCAGGTGAAAGACATAATAATATTCTAGTATTAGCTGTACTGGTATATTGATATGAGTTTGTTTACAGAGGGAAAATATAGGAAGAATCCAAACATGCACACATCTCTGCCAGGTGGTGGATGTAAACAGTGCACTTCTCTCTGTGTGCCTCCTCATCCCTGGGCCATGGTACATCCCTGGGCCATGGTACTTCCCTGGGCCATGGTACATCCCTGAGTCATGGTACATCCCTGAGTCATGGTACATCCCTGAGTCATGGTACATCCCTGAGTCATGGTACATCCCTGGGCCATGGTACTTCCCTGGGCCATGGTACATCCCTGAGTCATGGTACTTCCCTGAGTCATGGTACATCCCTGAGTCATGGTACTTCCCTGGGCCATGGTACTTCCCCTCTCATCACTCCCTGGGCCAGCCTCAGTTTCAAACCTCTCTCTGTCCTGAGCTGCCTCGTCACCCCTAACGGCAACGCTCCAAGCCTGTAATGACACTTCGCTGGCCATGGCAGAACACTGACATTTATGTCTTGCAGGAAATCACGCACAGAACGAGCAGTATGGCTGGTGGCAACACTGGTTGATGCTTATTTATAAAACCCTCTTAGGCCTCACTCCCCCTATCTGAGATACATACTGCAGCCTTCATCCTCCACATACAACACCCGTTCTGCCAGTCACATTCTGTTAAAGGTCCCCAAAGCACACTCATCCCTGGGTCGCTCCTCTTTTCAGTTCGCTGCAGCTAGAGACTGCTTTTTTGCAGCTGGAACGAGCTGCAAAAAAACACTCAAACTGGACAGTTTTATCTCCATCGCTTCATTCAAAGACTCAATCATGGACACTCTTACTGACACCTGTGGCTGCTTCGCGTGATGTATTGTTGTCTCTACCTTCTTGCCCTTTGTGCTGTTGTCTGTGCCCAATAATGTTTGTACCATGTTTTGTGCTGCTGCCATGTTGTTGTCATGTGGTGTTGCTGCCATGCTATGTTGTTGTCTTAGGTCTCTCTTTATGTAGTGTTGTGTTGTCTCTCTTTATGTAGTGTTGTGTTGTCTCTCTTTATGTAGTGTTGTGTTGTCTCTCTTTATGTAGTGTTGTGTTGTCTCTCTTTATGTAGTGTTGTGGTGTCTCTCTTTATGTAGTGTTGTGTTGTCTCTCTTTATGTAGTGTTGTGGTGTCTCTCTTTATGTAGTGTTGTGTTGTCTCTCTTTATGTAGTGTTGTGTTGTCTCTCTTTATGTAGTGTTGTGGTGTCTCTCTTGTCGTGATGTGTGTTTTGTCCCCCGTCCCCGCAGGAGGCCTTTTGCCTTTTGGTAGGCCATCATTGTAAATAAGAATTTGTTCTTAACTGACTTGCCTAGTTAAATAAAGGTTAAATAAAAATAAACTACAAATCGTGATTATTGCATTTGATTATCATACCGCTATTTTATCCAATTAATTAAAAGTATACTTAGCTAAATGATATTCCCACGAGCAGCACCGCAGATATTGAAAGGAGCAAGATGCAAGACTTCACTCTCACACAGCCAAACTGTATCTGTGCAGGTGCATGGGTTCTCTTCACACTGTTACAGCCTGGTAGCCAGGGGACCAAAACAGTAAAGACGTTGAGCCTCGTGCACTGAGTCGACCTTTAACACACAATCACTTACCTGACTACATTATTGGATTCTCCACCTCTCTTTATCCCCTCCCCCCTCTCCCTCTCTCTCCCCCTCTCTCTCCCCGACCTTGATACCCAGGTGTAGCCAAACAGACCTATTTACAGCCACTGCTCGTCTCAACTCAACCAAACAGAATATGATGACCCAGGCTACCTCACTCTGATTCTATAATATAGACAGCACAGGAGGTTGGTGCCACCTTAATTTGGGAGGAGGGGCACGTGGTAATGTCTGGAGCAGAATAAGTGGAAAGGAGGTATCAACAACATGGTTTCCATGGTTTCCATGTGTTTGATGCCATTCCATTCGCTCCTTTTCCAGGCATTATCATGAGCCGTCCTCCCCTCAGCAGCCTCCAGTGACAGTCTACAGAGCTGACATTTATCTGAACATTATACTACAGGGTGGTCTCCTGGAAACAGATTAATCTTAATCCTAGACTATAAGCTATTTCCATGGAGGTTCTCCATTGACCATGCTTTTTTAAAATTGAGACACATTTACCTGTGCATTCCTTGTCCAGTGCTGGAATAAGAACCCAATTGTAATACCTGAGTAAAAGTAAAGATACCTTGATAGAAAATGACTCAAGTAAAAGTGAACGTCACTCAGTAAAATACTACTTGAGTAAAAGTCTAAAAGTATTTGGTTTTAAATATACTTAAGTCTCAAAAGTAAATGTAATTGCTCAAATATACTTAAGTATCACGATTTTCTTGTTTAAACAATTTACGGATAGCCAGAGGCACACTCCAACACTCAGACATAATTTACTAACTGTCATGAATCCCGCTTCCTTTCTGCCTGAGTTGCCTGTTTTCTGTCCTGGAGTCTGTTTCCTGAGGTTCCTGAACGCACCCTGTCTGGTTGCCGGGGCGACGAAGCAAGGCGGGAGATCTTTCCATTACCCGCACCTGCATCTCATCAGCTATCTGCACACCTGGTCCTGATCATCACCTCTCCACTTCATAAGCTCTGACCTGACATCCATTCCCTGTCGGATCGTTAGCCATGAACAGTATGTTGTGTCAGCGTATCAGCCACAAGTTTTCTAGAGTTCGTTTAGTTGTTTTGTACTTTTTGCTTGCCGTGTACTCACCTCCGTTTACTCTGTCTACAGTTACTCTCCCGGAACATTCACTCCACCCTTGCCTGGTAGTCGGTGGGTTCTGTAACATCATTGGATCTGCCTATTCACTTCCACCAACTCACCTCCGCTGCCCGCTCCGTCTCCTGAATTATCCTGCTTCCGCACTTGAGTCGTTAAATAAATACTCCCCTTCTGTCTACTCACCTTGTCCTGGTCTGCTTCTGGGTTCTGCTTTAGAGAATCGTGACACTAACTAAGCATTTGTGTTTAGTGAGTCCGCCAGATCAGAGGCAGTAGGGATGACCAGGGATGTTATCTTGATAAGTGCGTGAATTGGACCATTTTCCTGTCCTGCTAAGCATTCGAAATGTAACGAGTACTTTTGGGTGTCAAGGAAAATCCCTTACAAAAATGTACCATGGTACTTTCATTCATAACATGGTACTACTAGGGTACTTTCACTTATACCATGGTGTAGTCTGAATCATGGAAATGTACCATGGTTTTAGCTTTGAAGTATGATGGTACTACTGTGGTACTGCCATTGTACCTAAATATTACCATGGTATTGCATCATTTATACCATGGTATACAGTGGATTGAAAAAGTATTCATCCCCCTTGGCATTTTTCCTATTTTGTTGCCTTACAACCTGGAATTAAAATGGATTTTTGGGGGGTTTGTATCATTTGATTTCCACAACATGCCGACCACTTTGAAGATGCAAAATATTTGTTTTAGTGAAACAAACAAGAAATAAGACAAAAAAACAGAAAACTCTACAAAGTCAATACTTTATAGAGCCACCTTCTGCAGCAATTACAGCTGCAAGTCTCTTGGGGTATGTCTCTATAAACTTGGCACATCTAGCCACTGGGATTTTTGCCCATTCTTCAAGGCAAAACTGCTCCAGCTCCTTCAAGTTGGATGGGTTCCGCTGGTGTACAGCAATCTTTAAGTCATACCACAGATTCTCAATTGGATTGAGGTCTGGGCTTTGACTAGGCCATTCAAAGACATTTAAATGTTTCCCCTTAAACCACTTGAGTGTTGCTTTAGCAGTATGCTTAGGGTCATTGTCCGGCTGGAAGGTGAACCTCCGTCCCAGTCTCAAATCTCTGGAAGACTGAAACAGGTTTCCCTCAAGAATTTCCCTGTATTAGGCGCCATCCATCATTCCTTCAATTCTGACCAGTTTCCCAGTCCCTGCTGATGGAAAACATCCCCACAGCATGATGCTGCCACCACCATGCTTCACTGTGGGGATGGTGTTCTCGGGTGATGAGAGGTGTTGGGTTTGCGCCAGACATAGCGTTTTCCTTGCAGCTCCTTCAGTGTTATCTTTGGTCTCTTTGTTGCCTCTCTGATTAATGCCCTCCTTGCCTGGTCCGTGAGTTTTGGTGTGCGGCCCTCTCTTGGCAGGTTTGTTGTGGTGCCATATTCTTTCCATTTTTTAATGCTGGATTTAATGGTGCTCCGTGGGATGTTCAAAGTTTGGGATATTTTTCTATAACCCAACCCTGATCTGTACTTCTCCACAACTGTGTCCCTGACCTGTTTGGAGAGCTCCTTGGTCTTCATGGTGCCGCTTGCTTGGTGGTGCCCCTTTCTTAGTGGTGTTGCAGACTCTGGGGCCTTTTAGAACAGGTGTATATATACTGAGATCATTTGACAGATCATGTGACACTTAGATTGCACACAGGTGGACTTTATTTAACTAATTATGTGACTTCTGAAGGTAATTGGTTGCACCAGATCTTATTTAGGGGCTTCATGGCACAGGGCGTGAATACATATGCACGCACCACTTTTCCGTTATTTATTTTGTATAATTTTTTGAAAATATATATTTTTTTCATTTCACTTCACCAATTTGGACTATTTTGTGTATGTCAATTACATGAAATCCAAATAAAAATCAATTTAAATTACAGGTTGTAATCCAACAAAATAGGAAAAACGCCAAGGGGGATGAATACTTAT
>NW_028163724.1:70000-91671 GCF_964263955.1 Coregonus lavaretus
CTGTATAGGATCTGTTTAACCATGTGTAAAATTTATCTAGCTTTATTCTCTGAGCCCAAATGGGAACCACTGAATCTCACACAGTGCCACACATACACTGTGGCAGAACACCTGCAAATAATAATATGCCATTTAGCAGACGCTTTTATCCAAAGCGACTTACAGTCATGCGTGCATACATTTTTGTGTATGGGTGGTCCCGGGGATCGAACCCACTACCTCGGCGTTACAAGCGCCGTGCTCTACCAGCTGAGCTACAGAGGACCACAAATCATATATTAAAACACTATTGATGAAACAGTAGACTACCTTTTTATGATCATCATTTACATCCAGATGCTGTAATATGTGTTTTCACAACAAATGAATGACATTAAATATAAATAATATTACATATTGAACCAATCTCTCATGATAATACAGTACCAGTCTTGTCCTCTTGGGAGCAGTGTAACCCACAGTAAATTACTGTAGTACTATCTGCCTGCCTGCTGCAGACAGACAAACCATGGCAGACAGACAGTCCGTGGCAGACAGACAGTCCGTGGCAGACAGACAGTCCCTGGAAGACAGACAGTCCGTGGCAGACAGACAGTCCCTGGAAGACAGACAGTCCGTGGCAGACAGACAGTCCGTGGCAGACGGACAGTCCGTGGCAGACAGACAGTCCCTGGAAGACAGACAGTCCGTGGCAGACAGACAGTCCCTGGAAGACAGACAGTCAGTGGCAGACAGACAGTCCCTGGAAGACAGACAGTCCGTGGCAGACAGACAGTCAGTGGCAGACAGACAGTCAGTGGCAGACAGACAGTCCCTGGAAGACGGACAGTCAGTGGCAGACAGACAGTCCCTGGAAGACAGACAGTCCGTGGCAGACAGACAGTCCGTGGCAGACGGACAGTCAGTGGCAGACAGACAGTCCCTGGAAGACGGACAGTCAGTGGCAGACTGCCACTACGCCAGTGGCCTGTAAAGGGCTGGGCCAGATTGCTCTTCGAGTCCCGTTTAATAAAAGGATGGAGGCAGGCGGTAAATGAATGATCCCACTGGACTGTTTGTCAAACTGGCATCGGGGGGCCGACAGGAAAAAACACACAAAGAACAACTCAACCTAGAATATCAATATCAGAGTATCCTCTCATGTTCAGCTTTACAGTGCTTTTTGAGTCAGTAGTAACTATTACAAAAAATGTAGTATTTCTGGTACAACTTCAAACATTCTGTTGTCATGGCACAGCAAAGTAGGTGAGGTAGTTTATATCAGACAGAACTAGGCCTCTGCCAAGATGTTGTTCGATACAGAATGAAAAGACATCCACACAAGCCTTGTTTCTTCCTCTAGGGATAGATGGAGAGAGAGAGAGAGAGAGAGAGAGAGAGAGAGAGAGAGAGAGAGAGAGAGAGAGAGAGAGAGAGAGAGAGAGAGAGAGAGAGAGAGAGAGAGAGAGAGAGAGAGAGAGAGAGAGGGATAAATGGAGAGAGGGAGAGAGAGGGATAGAGAGGGAGAGAGAGAGAGAGAGAGCGAGAGAGAGAGAGAGAGAGAGAGAGATAGAGGGTGAGAGATAGAGAGGGAGAGAGAGAGAGAGAGAGAGAGAGAGAGAGAGAGAGAGAGAGAGAGAGAGAGAGGGGGGAGGGATAAATGGAGAGAGAGAGAGAGAGAGGGGGAGGGATAAATGGAGAGAGAGGGAGAGAGAGGGATAGAGCAGTGCAAATATTCAGAAGAGATTATCCCAATTTATGTTTACTCTACCGAGCAGCTCAGTGTGCGTGTGTGTGTGTGTGTGTGTATGTAAGCGTGTGTTGTATGTGTGTGTGTGTGTTGTGTGTGTGAGAGAGTGAGAGAGTGTGTGCGTGTGTGTGTGTGTGACGGAGACAGACAATGTCAGAGCGAGTCCCTGTGTGTTTGGCCCAGGAAGTAGTCCCACACTAATTCCCTTTCCCATGAGTCTCAGCTGCAGATGAACACTGGGACAAACAGAGCAGAGGTACCACCCTGACTACGCTGAGTTCACTCCACTCACTCTGCTCTGCTCTTCTCTTCCTCCCTCTCTCTTTCTATCACTCCCTCTTTTTTCATTACTCCTTGCTCTCTCTGCTGTCCATATCCCTGTCTCATCTTCAATTCAATTTCAATTTCAATTTAAGGGCTTTATTGGCATGGGAAACGTACGTTAACATTGCCAAAGCAAGTGAAGTAGATAGTAAACAAAAGTGAAATAAACAATAAATATTAACAGTAAACATTACACTCAGAAGTTCCAAAAGAATCAAGACATTTCAAATGTCATATTATGTATATATACAGTGTTGTAACAATGTGCAAATAGTTAAAGTACAAATGGGAAATTAAATAAACATAAATATGGGTTGTATTTACAATGGTGTTTGTTCTTCACTGGTTGCCCTTTTCTTGTGGCAACAGGTCACAAATATTGATGCTGTGATGGCACACTGTGGTTTTTCACCCAGTAGATAAGGGAGTTTATCAAAATTGGGTTTGTTTTCTAATTCTTTGTGGATCTCTGTAATCTGAGGGAAATATGTGTCTCTAATATGGTCATACAGTGGGGAAAAAAAGTATTTAGTCAGCCACCAATTGTGCAAGTTCTCCCACTTAAAAAGATGAGAGAGGCCTGTAATTTCCATCATAGGTACACGTCAACTATGACAGACAAATTGAGAAAAAAAAATCCAGAAAATCACATTGTAGGATTTTTTATGAATTTATTGGCATATGATGGTGGAAAATAAGTATTTGGTCAATAACAAAAGTTTCTCAATACTTTGTTATATACCCTTTGTTGGCAATGACACAGGTCAAACGTTTTCTGTAAGTCTTCAAAAGTTTTTCACACACTGTTGCTGGTATTTTGGCCCATTCCTCCATGCAGATCTCCTCTAGAGCAGTGATGTTTTGGGGCTGTCGCTGGGCAACACAGACTTTCAACTCCCTCCAAAGATTTTCTATGGGGTTGAGATCTGGAGACTGGGTAGGCCACTCCAGGACCTTGAAATGCTTCTTACGAAGCCACTCCTTCGTTGCCCGGGCGGTGTGTTTGGGATCATTGTCATGCTGAAAGACCCAGCCACGTTTCATCTTCAATGCCCTTGCTGATGGAAGGAGGGTTTCACTCAAAATCTCACGATACATGGCCCCATTCATTCTTTCCTTTACACGGATCAGTCGTCCTGGTCCCTTTGCAGAAAAACAGCCCCAAAGCATGATGTTTCCAACCCCATGCTTCACAGTAGGTATGGTGTTCTTTGGATGCAACTCAGCATTCTTTGTCCTCCAAACATGACGAGTTGAGTTTTTACCAAAAAGTTATATTTTGGTTTCATCTGACCATATGACATTCTCCCAATCCTCTTCTGGATCATCCAAATGCACTTCAGACGGGCCTGGACATGTACTGGCTTAAGCAGGGGGACACGTCTCGCACTGCATGATTTGAGTCCCTGGCGGCGTAGTGTGTTACTGATGGTAGGCTTTGTTACTTTGGTCCCAGCTCTCTGCAGGTCATTCACTAGGTCCCCCCGTGTGGTTCTGGGATTTTTGCTCACCGTTCTTGTGATCATTTTGACCCCACAGGGTGAGATCTTGCGTGGAGCCCCAGATCGAGGTAGATTATCAGTGGTCTTGTATGTCTTCCATTTCCTAATAATTGCTCCCACAGTTGATTTCTTCAAACCAAGCTGCTTACCTATTGCAGATTCAGTCTTCCCAGCCTGGTGCAGGTCTACAATTTTGTTTTTGGTGTCCTTTGACAGCTCTTTGGTCTTGGCCATTGTGGAGTTTGGAGTGTGAATGTTTGAGGTTGTGGACAGGTGTCTTTTATACTGATAACAAGTTCAAACAGGTGCCATCAATACAGGTAACGAGTGGAGGACAGAGGAGCCTCTTAAAGAAGAAGTTACAGGTCTGTGAGAGCCAGAAATCTTGCTTGTTTGTAGGTGACCAAATACTTATTTTCCACCATAATTGCAAATAAATTCATTAAAAATCCTACAATGGGATTTTCTGGATTTTTTTTTCTCAATTTGTCTGTCATAATTGACGTGTACCTATGATGAAAATTACAGGCCTCTCTCATCTTTTTAAGTGGGAGAACTTGCACAATTGGTGGCTGACTAAATACTTTTTTTCCCCACTGTACATTTGGCAGGAGGTTAGGAAGTGCAGCTCAGTTTCCACCTCATTTTGTGGGCAGTGTGCACATAGCCTGTCTTCTCTTGAGAGCCAGGTCTGCCTACGGCGGCCTTTCTCAATAGCAAGGCTATGCTCACTGAGTCTGTACATAGTCAAAGCTTTCCTTAAGTTTGGGTCAGTCACAGTGGTCAGGTATTCTGCCGCTGTGTACTCTCTGTTTAGGGCCAAATAGCATTCATAGTTTGCTCAGTTTTTTTGTTAATTCTTTCCAATGTGTCAAGTAATTCTCTTTTTGTTTTCTCATGATTTGGTTGGGTCTAATTGTGTTGTTGTTGTTGTCCTGGGGCTCTGTGGGGGCCAGCTTACTTAGGGGACTATTCTCCAAGTTCATCTCTCTGTAGGTGATGGCTTTGTTATGGAAGATTTGGGAATCGCTTCCTTTTAAGTGGTTCTAGAATTTAACGGCTCTTTTCTGGATTTGGATCATTAGCGGGTATCGGCCTAATTCTGCTCTGCATGCATTATTTGGTGTTTTTCACTGTACACAGAGGATATTTTTGCAGAATTTTGTATGCAGAGTCTCAATTTGGTGTTTGTCCCATTTTGTGAATTATTGGTTGGTGAGCGGACCCCAGACCTCACAACCATAAAGGGCAATGGGTTCTATAACTGATTCAAGTATTTTTAGCCAGATCCTAATTGGTATGTCAAATGTTATGTTCCTTTTGATGGCATAGAAGGCCCTTCTTGCCTTGTCTCTCAGATCGTTCACAGCTTTGTGGAAGTTACCTGTGGCGCTGATGTTTATGCCGGGGTATGTATCGTTTTTTGTGTGCTCTAGGGCATCTTCTCTCTCTTCCTATCACTGCATTTCCTCTCTCACAGGATTCCTACCCTTTTCGCTGTCTCTTTCTCTCTCACCTCTCCCTCCCGCCATCTCTCTCTCACCTCTCCCTCCATCTCTAGCTCACCTCTGACTCACTTCTCCCTCCATCTCTCTCTCACCTCTGACTCACATCTCCATCTCTCTCTCACCTCTCCCTCCATCTCTCTCTCAACTCGCCCGCCATCGCTCTCGCACTTCTCCCTCCATCTCTCTCTCACTTCTTCCTCCATCTCTCTCTCACTTCTTCCTCCATCTCTCTCTCACCTCTCCCTCCATCTCTCTCTCAACTCGCCCGCCATCGCTCTCGCACTTCTCCCTCCATCTCTCTCTCACTTCTTCCTCCATCTCTCTCTCACTTCTTCCTCCATCTCTCTCTCACCTCTCCCTCCATCTCTCTCTCACCTCTCCCTCCATCTCTCCCTCCATCTCGCTCACCTCTGACTCACCTCTCCCTCCATCTCTCACGCTCAAAGTCAGTCTCACTCACTCCAGCTCTCCCTCTCACCTCTTACCTCTCCCTCTCTCTCTTTCACCTCTCCCTCCATCTCTCTCTCCCTCTCTGTGTCTTTCTCTCTCACCTCATGCCCCCCCATCCCTACAGAACCCCACCAGAGAGGTACCGGACTGGTTGGCTGGCTGGTTGCCATGAGAAGCATCATCCCTCTCAGCACTAAATGATGACCCATCCCTGCTGCCTGTCCTGTTTCAACCAAACTGCCTGACATGAATATTTATCCATGAGTCAATAGATGCGAGCGTGCAGGCTGCAGCTGCTGTAGAGCATTGATTTACCCTGCAATACATACTGCGTATTAGTAAGCACAGCAGACAGACAGTCAACTTTACAGCACAGGGGAGGTGTCTGTGTGCAGCTGGCTCCTGAGCGGGTCCCAGGTGACTGGTCCAAGGTGACAGAGCTGGTCCAAGGTGACAGAGCTGGTCCAAGGGGACAGAGCTGGTCCAAGGTGACAGAGCTGGTCCAAGGTGACAGAGCTGGTCCAAGGTGACAGAGCTGGTCCAAGGTAACTGGTCCAAGGGGACAGAGCTGGTCCAAGGGGACAGAGATGGTCCAAGGTGACAGAGCTGGTCCAAGGTGACAGAGCGGGTCCCAGGTAACTGGTCCAAGGTGACAGAGCTGGTCCAAGGTGACAGAGATGGTCCAAGGTGACAGAGCTGGTCCAAGGTGACAGAGCTGGTCCAAGGTGACAGAGCTGGTCCAAGGTGACAGAGATGGTCCAAGGTGACAGAGCTGGTCCAAGGTGACAGAGCTGGTCCAAGGTGACAGAGCTGGTCCAAGGTGACAGAGCGGGTCCCAGGTAACTGGTCCAAGGGGACAGAGCTGGTCCAAGGTAACTGGTCCAAGGTGACAGAGATGGTCCAAGGTGACAGAGATGGTCCAAGGTGACAGAGCTGGTCCAAGGTGTCAGAGCTGGTCCAAGGTGACAGAGCTGGTCCAAGGTGACAGAGATGGTCCAAGGTGACAGAGCTGGTCCAAGGTGACAGAGATGGTCCAAGGTGACAGAGCTGGTCCAAGGTGACAGAGCGGGTCCAAGGTGACAGAGCTGGTCCAAGGTGACAGTGCTGGTCCAAGGTGACAGAGCTGGTCCAAGGTAACTGGTCCAAGGTGACAGAGCTGGTCCAAGGTGACAGAGCTGGTCCAAGGTGACAGAGATGGTCCAAGGTGACAGAGCTGGTCCAAGGTGTCAGAGCGGGTCCCAGGTAACTGGTCCAAGGGGACAGAGCTGGTCCAAGGTGACAGTGCTGGTCCAAGGTGACAGAGCTGGTCCAAGGTAACTGGTCCAAGGTGACAGAGCTGGTCCAAGGTGACAGAGCTGGTCCAAGGTAACTGGTCCAAGGGGACAGAGCTGGTCCAAGGTGAGAGTGCTGGTCCAAGGTAACTGGTCCAAGGTGGCAGAGCTGGTCCAAGGTGTCAGAGCTGGTCCAAGGTAACTGGTCCAAGGTGGCAGAGCTGGTCCAAGGTGACAGAGCTGGTCCAAGGTGACAGAGCTGGTCCAAGGTGACAGAGCTGGTCCAAGGTGACAGAGATAGTGCAAGGTGACAGAGCTGGTCCAAGGTGTCAGAGATAGTGCAAGGTGGCAGAGCTGGTCCATGGTGGCAGAGCTGGTCCAAGGTGACAGAGCTGGTCCAAGGTGACAGAGCTGGTCCAAGGTGACAGAGCTGGTCCAAGGTGACAGAGCTGGTCCAAGGGGACAGAGCTGGTCCAAGGTAACTGGTCCAAGGGGACAGAGCTGGTCCAAGGTGACAGTGCTGGTCCAAGGTGGCAGTGCTCGTCCAAGGTGACAGAGCTGGTCCAAGGTAACTGGTCCAAGGTGACAGAGTTGGTCCAAGGTGACAGAGCTGGTCCAAGGTGACAGAGCTGGTCCAAGGTGACAGAGATAGTGCAAGGTGACAGAGCTGGTCCAAGGTGACAGAGATAGTGCAAGGGGACAGAGCTGGTCCAAGGTGACAGTGCTGGTCCAAGGTGACAGAGCTGGTCCAAGGTGACAGAGATAGTGCAAGGTGACAGAGCTGGTCCAAGGTGACAGAGATAGTGCAAGGGGACAGAGCTGGTCCAAGGTGACAGAGCTGGTCCAAGGTGACAGAGCTGGTCCAAGGTGACAGAGATAGTGCAAGGTGACAGAGCTGGTCCAAGGTGACAGAGATAGTGCAAGGGGACAGAGCTGGTCCAAGGTGACAGTGCTGGTCCAAGGTGGCAGTGCTGGTCCAAGGTGACAGAGCTGGTCCAAGGTAACTGGTCCAAGGTGACAGAGTTGGTCCAAGGTGACAGAGCTGGTCCAAGGTGACAGAGCTGGTCCAAGGTGACAGAGATAGTGCAAGGTGGCAGAGCTGGTCCATGGTGACAGAGATGGTCCAAGGTGACAGAGCTGGTCCAAGGTGACAGAGCTGGTCCATGGTGGCAGAGCTGGTCCAAGGTGACAGAGCTGGTCCAAGGTGACAGAGCGGGTCCAAGGTGACAGAGCTGGTCCAAGGTGACAGAGATAGTGCAAGGTGACAGAGCTGGTCCAAGGTGTCAGAGATAGTGCAAGGTGACAGAGCTGGTCCAAGGTGACAGAGCTGGTCCATGGTGGCAGAGCTGGTCCAAGGTGACAGAGCTGGTCCAAGGTGGCAGAGCTGGTCCATGGTGGCAGAGCTGGTCCAAGGTAACTGGTCCAAGGGGATAGAGCTGGTCCAAAGTGACAGAGCCTTCGCTGTGTGAAGACGCATCTGTCACATCCCTATCCCTCTGTACACACACACACACACATGCTATTTGAAGAGAGTGAGAGAGGTCCATTTGATAGGTGGGGTTTAAAATCTAGACTTTATAGGATAATGGATAGAGAACATAACTCATCCAGGTCTATGGGTTAGGGTTAGCTCCTCCTGGTCTGTTGGTTAGGGTTAGCTCCTCCTGGTCTGTGGGTTAGGGTTAGCTCCTCCAGGTCTGTGGGTTAGGGTTAGCTCCTCCTGGTCTGTGGGTTAGGGTTAGCTCCTCCAGGTCTGTGGGTTAGGGTTAGCTCCTCCAGGTCTGTTGGTTAGGGTTAGCTCCTCCAGGTCTGTGGGTTAGGGTTAGCTCCTCCAGGTCTGTTGGTTAGGGTTAGCTCGTCCTGGTCTATGGGTTAGGGTTAGCTCCTCCTGGTCTGTTGGTTAGGGTTAGCTCCTCCAGGTCTGTGGGTTAGGGTTAGCTCCTCCAGGTCTGTGGGTTAGGGTTAGCTCCTCCAGGTCTGTGGGTTAGGGTTAGCTCCTCCAGGTCTGTTGGTTAGGGTTAGCTCCTCCTGGTCTGTTGGTTAGGGTTAGCTCCTCCTGGTCTGTTGGTTAGGGTTAGCTCCTCCTGGTCTGTTGGTTAGGGTTAGCTCCTCCAGGTCTGTGGGTTAGGGTTAGCTCCTCCAGGTCTGTGGGTTAGGGTTAGCTCCTCCAGGTCTGTGGGTTAGGGTTAGCTCCTCCAGGTCTGTGGGTTAGGGTTAGCTCCTCCAGGTCTGTGGGTTAGGGTTAGCTCCTCCTGGTCTGTTGGTTAGGGTTAGCTCCTCCTGGTCTGTTGGTTAGGGTTAGCTCCTCCAGGTCTGTGGGTTAGGGTTAGCTCCTCCAGGTCTGTGGGTTAGGGTTAGCTCCTCCAGGTCTGTGGGTTAGGGTTAGCTAATCCAGGTCTGTGGGTTAGGGTTAGCTCCTCCAGGTCTGTTGGTTAGGGTTAGCTCCTCCAGGTCTGTGGGTTAGGGTTAGCTCCTCCAGGTCTGTGGGTTAGGGTTAGCTCCTCCAGGTCTGTGGGTCATGGGTTAGCTCTTCCAGGTCTGTGGGTTAGGGTTAGCTCCTCCATGTCTGTGGGTTAGGGTTAGCTCCTCCAGGTCTGTTGGTTAGGGTTAGCTCCTCCAGGTCTGTGGGTTAGGGTTAGCTCCTCCAGGTCTGTGGGTTAGGGTTAGCTCCTCCAGGTCTGTTGGTTAGGGTTAGCTCCTCCAGGTCTGTGGGTCATGGGTTAGCTCCTCCAGGTCTGTGGGTTAGGGTTAGCTCCTCCAGGTCTGTGGGTCATGGGTTAGCTCCTCCAGGTCTGTGGGTTAGGGTTAGCTCCTCCAGGTCTGTGGGTTAGGGTTAGCTCCTCCAGGTCTGTGGGTTAGGGTTAGCTCCTCCAGGTCTGTGGGTCATGGGTTCTAATCCCTGTTGGGACTCTGTCATGCCCTAAAACCCTCCGCCATCCATGTGGAATTAACCAATTATAGTAATGGCTTCCCCAAGTCACTGCATGTACAAGCTTCCCCAAGTCACTGCATGTACAAGCTTCCCCAAGTCACTGCATGTACAAGCTTCCCCAAGTCACTGCATGTACAATTGCAAGTGTCATGTAGTGAGTTTCCAGTGGCAATAGAACCTTTTAACAAAAGTTATTGCTCTAAAACTGTAATGAACGCCCATAAATCTAAGTCGTTTATGAATGGTTCTGCGATAAAGGAACACCCCACACACAGAAGAGAGAAACCCTGCAATGGACCGTGCACAGTACACACTAGCCTAGTCACCCCTACACACCCCTACACACACACACAGCTGGACAAAGCAGACACACACACACACACACACCCCCACGCACACATACGCACACATAAACACACTCACACACACACACACACAAACACACCCACGCACACACACACAAACGCATACACCTTGGCCGTGTTGACCCAGGTGATATACAACCTTCCATTGATCTCTGGTTGTTTACAGTGCGTTGAGGGGTGGGGTCAAATACACTTTATTGGACCATTAGAGCAGGAGGCGGAGCCTGACAAGCACTGGGGGAGCCAACATGGCGGCCTAGTGTACCCCTCCCTCTCCCTGGGGAGGGCCTGTATGTCTGAGGTAATGGCTGTGCTGTATGTCTGAGGTAATGACTGTCCTGTATGTCTGAGGTAATGGCTGTGCTGTATGTCTGAGGTAATGACTGTCCTGTATGTCTGAGGTAATGGCTGTGCTGTATGTCTGAGGTAATGGCTGTGCTGTATGTCTGAGGTAATGGCTGTGCTGTATGTCTGAGGTAATGGCTGTGCTGTATGTCTGAGGTAATGGCTGTGCTGTATGTCTGAGGTAATGGCTGTGCTGTATGTCTGAGGTAATGGCTGTGCTGTATGTCTGAGGTAATGGCTGTGCTGTATGTCTGAGGTAATGGCTTTGCTGTATGTCTGAGGTAATGGCTGTGCTGTATGTCTGAGGTAATGGCTGTGCTGTATGTCTGACTACTGTGGTCTGTCACTGCTCTGGTCTGTCACTGCTGTGGTCTGTCACTGCTCTGGTCTGTCACTGCTGTGGTCTGTCACTGCTGTGGTCTGTCAGTACTGTGGTCTGTCACTGCTGTGGTCTGTCAGTACTGTGGTCTGTCACTGCTGTGGTCTGTCACTACAGTGGTCTGTCAGTACTGTGGTCTGTCACTTCAGTGGCCTGTCAGTACTGTGGTCTGTCACTGCTGTGGTCTGTCACTACTGTGGTCTGTCACTGCTGTGGTCTGTCACTACAGTGGCCTGTCAGTACTGTGGTCTGACACTACTGTGGTCTGTCAGTACTGTGGTCTGTCACTACTGTGGTCTGTCACTGCTGTGGTCTGTCACTACAGTGGTCTGTCAGTACTGTGGTCTGTCACTTCAGTGGCCTGTCAGTACTGTGGTCTGTCACTGCTGTGGTCTGTCACTACTGTGGTCTGTCACTGCTGTGGTCTGTCACTACAGTGGCCTGTCAGTACTGTGGTCTGTCACTACAGTGGCCTGTCAGTACTGTGGTCTGTCACTACTGTGGTCTGTCAGTACTGTGGTCTGTCACTGCTGTGGTCTGTCACTACTGTGGTCTGTCACTGCTGTGGTCTGTCACTACAGTGGCCTGTCAGTACTGTGGTCTGTCACTACTGTGGTCTGTCAGTACTGTGGTCTGTCACTGCTGTGGTCTGTCACTACAGTGGTCTGTCAGTACTGTGGTCTGTCACTTCAGTGGCCTGTCAGTACTGTGGTCTGTCACTGCTGTGGTCTGTCACTACTGTGGTCTGTCACTGCTGTGGTCTGTCACTGCTGTGGTCTGTCACTACAGTGGTCTGTCAGTACTGTGGTCTGTCACTTCAGTGGCCTGTCAGTACTGTGGTCTGTCACTACTGTGGTCTGTCACTGCTGTGGTCTGTCACTGCTGTGGTCTGTCACTACAGTGGCCTGTCAGTACTGTGGTCTGTCACTACAGTGGCCTGTCAGTACTGTGGTCTGTCACTGCTGTGGTCTGTCACTACAGTGGTCTGTCAGTACTGTGGTCTGTCACTACAGTGGCCTGCACTTCTGTGGTCTGTCAGTACTGTGGTCTGTCAGTACTGTGTTCTGTCACTACAGTGGTCTGTCAGTACTGTGGTCTGTCACTGCTCTCAAAGGTCTATGGGAGGCATCTTTAATGTATGTGTCTGGTAGGGTGAATAGAGAGAAAGAGGAACCTTCACTGGAGGTGGAACCTAGTTAACTCAATGCCTGTTTGTTGGGGAGGTGTGTGTGTGTGTGCGTGTGCGTGTGTGTGTGTGTGTGTGTGTGTGTGTGTGTGTGTGTGTCTGCATGTGTGTGTGTGCATGTCTGTATGTCAGAGGCAGGCTACATCAAACTAGACTAGCCCTGTATCTGTGGGTGGATCGATGGTCACTGGTTTCTCTACAGATATTGGTTTAGAAGGTACACTGTAGGTTAGCATCCCCAGGCCAGACACATCTTAGTCATTTAGCAGAAACTCTTATCCAGAGCGACTTACAGTAGCAACTGTACAGCTGTTTGGCTTCACTATCACAGTCTGCACAGACAGACCCACAGTACCAGACCAGACCAGACCCACAGTACCAGACCAGACCAGACCCACAGTACCAGACCAGACCAGACCCACAGTACCAGACCAGACCAGACCAGACCCATAGTACCAGACCAGACCAGACCAGACCCACAGTACCAGACCAGACCAGACCCACAGTACCAGACCAGACCAGACCAGACCCACAGTACCAGACCAGACCAGACCCACAGTACCAGACCAGACCAGACCCACAGTACCAGACCAGACCAGACCAGACCCACAGTACCAGACCAGACCAGACCAGACCCACAGTACCAGACCAGACCAGACCCACAGTACCAGACCAGACCAGACCAGACCCACAGTACCAGACCAGACCAGACCCACAGTACCAGACCAGACCAGACCAGACCCATAGTACCAGACCAGACCAGACCCACAGTACCAGACCAGACCAGACCCACAGTACCAGACCAGACCAGACACACAGTACCAGACCAGACCAGACCAGACCCATAGTACCAGACCAGACCAGACCCACAGTACCAGACCAGACCAGACCCACAGTACCAGACCAGACCAGACCCACAGTACCAGACCAGACCAGACCAGACCCATAGTACCAGACCAGACCAGACCCACAGTACCAGACCAGACCAGACCCACAGTACCAGACCAGACCAGACCCACAGTACCAGACCCACAGTACCAGTCCAGACCAGACCAGACACACAGTACCAGACCAGACCAGACCCACAGTACCAGACCAGACCAGACCAGACCCACAGTACCAGACCAGACCAGACCAGATCCACAGTACCAGACCAGACCAGACCCACAGTACCAGACCAGACCAGACCCACAGTACCAGACCAGACCAGACCCACAGTACCAGACACAGTACCAGACCAGACCAGACCAGACACAGTAGCAGACCAGACTGTCAATAGCTCAGTAACGACCCCTTTCAGCTATAAAACCCCCACTATTGAAACAGGTCTTTTTTTGGCTGATACCCTTGCAGGCAAAATGAGAATTGAGCGACTAGACTAGTGTGGCCACAGCTCTGTAAACATTTTAAAAGCCGTGCGGAGCAGAGTGAAGGCATCCCTGCATGTCCACATTGAGATTCCAGGCAGACTTTGAACAAAAGGTGCTCTAACAGGCTGGCAGAGCCTGTGGGGGACAGGAGAGAGGAGTGGTGTGAGAGAGAGAGAGATAGAGAGAGAGAGAGTGTGTGTGTGTGTGTGTGTGTGTGTGTGTGTGTGTGTGTGTGTGTGTGTGTGTGTGTGTGTGTGTGTGTGTGCGCATGAGTGTGTCTTACAATGAAGTCATTTGTGGCCATCCTCAGGTGAGTGTGTGTGACTAGAGTATAAAGTCTAACATGCTAACCCTACAGTCCAGCTAACATGCTAACCCTACAGTATAGCTAACATGCTAACCCTACAGTCTAGCTAACATGCTAACCCTACATTCCAGCTAACATGCTAACCCTACAGTCTAGCTAACCCTACAGTCCAGCTAACATGCTAACCCTGCTAACTGCCCAGCTAACTGCCCAGCTAACTGTCCAGCCAACAGTCCAGCTAACAGCCCAGCTAACAGCCCAGCTAACAGTCCTGCTAACAGCCCAGCTAACAGTCCAGCTAACAGCCCAGCTAACAGCCCAGCTAACAGTCCAGCTAACTGCCCAGCTAACAGCCAAGCAAACAGTCCAGCTAACTGCCCAGCTAACAGCCAAGCAAACAGCCCAGCTAACAGTCCAGCTAACAGCCCAGCTAACAGCCCAGCTAACAGTCCAGCTAACAGTCCAGCTAACAGCCCAGCTAACAGCCCAGCTAACAGCCCAGCTAACAGCCCAGCTAACAGCCCAGCTAACAGCCAAGCCAACTGCCCAGCTAACAGCCCAGCTAACTGCCCAGCTAACTGCCCAGCTAACTGCCCAGCTAACAGCCAAGCCAACTGCCCAGCTAACAGCCCAGCTAACTGCCCAGCTAACTGCCCAGCTAACAGCCCAGCTAACTGCCCAGCTAACTGCCCAGCTAACAGCCCAGCTAACAGCCCAGCCAACTGCCCAGCTAACTGCCCAGCTAACAGCCAAGCCAACTGCCCAGCTAACAGCCAAGCCAACTTAGATATGATGGCCCTACTCCAGTTTAGCAAGCATCTCATTTTTCATGAACCCAAATAAACTGCTGGAATCTGTCTGGCCTTTAACTTACTTCCAGAGAACACACTGTACACTAGGGAGGATTTCAAAACAACACAGGAATGTGGACAGATATAGTGCATACACAACTCCTCCAGTATGTATGATGCCCTGACCTTCAAACAGAAACATGCTGTTGGACTGTGGGGTAGATACAGTACATTAGGTTTTCCTAATTATCTAATGACAGAAATCTAAACAGGATTTGGGGTCAGAATTCCATGTCAATTGATAACAATTGAGCACACAAATTGATGATTGTTCAACATTTTATTTCATTTTATTTCTTGAATTGGCTAAATTTGAACAATATTGACCTAAAACCTGCATAATAACAAGCCATATGTCCTCTCTTCAGCCAGATAAGCTGTTACCACCCCCGGTCAGGGAGGCTGGTGTTACCACCCCCGGTCAGGGAGGCTGCAGTTACCACCCCCGGTCAGGGAGGCTGCAGTTACCACCCCCGGTCAGGGAGGCTGCTGTTACCACCCCCGGTCAGGGAGGCTGGTGTTACCACCCCCGGTCAGGGAGGCTGGTGTTACCACCCCCGGTCAGGGAGGCTGCTGTTACCACCCCCGGTCAGGGAGGCTGCAGTTACCACCCCCTGGTCAGGGAGGCTGGTGTTACCACCCCCGGTCAGGGAGGCTGCTGTTACCACCCCCGGTCAGGGAGGCTGCAGTTACCACCCCCGGTCAGGGAGGCTGCTGTTACTACCCCCTGGTCAGGGAGGTTGCTGTTACCACCCCCGGTCAGGGAGGCTGGTGTTACCACCCCCGGTCAGGGAGGCTGCAGTTACCACCCCCGGTCAGGGAGGCTGCAGTTACCACCCCCGGTCAGGGAGGCTGCTGTTACTACCCCCGGTCAGGGAGGCTGCTGTTACTACCCCCTGGTCAGGGAGGCTGCTGTTACCACCCCCGGTCAGGGAGGCTGGTGTTACCACCCCCGGTCAGGGAGGCTGCTGTTACCACCCCCGGTCAGGGAGGCTGCAGTTACCACCCCCTGGTCAGGGAGGCTGGTGTTACCACCCCCTGGTCAGGGAGGCTGGTGTTACCACCCCCGGTCAGGGAGGCTGGTGTTACCACCCCCGGTCAGGGAGGCTGCTGTTACCACCCCCTGGTCAGGGAGGCTGCTGTTACCACCCCCTGGTCAGGGAGGCTGGTGTTACCACCCCCGGTGTTACCACCCCCGCATTTGTCTTATTTCATCAAATGGTAAGCTCTAAGCATCAGACAAGCTCAATGCATATAGTTGATTTTATTAAAACACATACATGTTAAATAATGTCGGATCACCACCTCAAGCTGAACCTCGGCAAGACGGAGCTGCTCTTCCTCCCCGGGAAGGACTACCCGATCCATGATCTCGCCATCACGGTTGACAACTCCATTGTGTCCTCCTCCCAGAGTGCAAAGAACCTTGGCGTGACCCTGGACAACACCCTGTCGTTCTCCGCTAACATCGAAGCGGTGACCCGATCCTGCAGGTTCATGCTCTACAACATTTGCAGAGTACAACCCTACCTTACACAGAAAGCGGCACAGGTCCTAATCCAGTCCTCTCGTCTGGATTACTGCAACTCGCTGTTGGCTGGGCTCCCTGCCTGTGCCATTAATCCCCTACAATTTATCCAGAATGCTGCAGCCCGTCTGGTGTTCAACCTTCCCAAGTTCTCTCATGTCACCCCGCTCCTCCGCACACTCCACTGGTTTCCAGTTGATGCTCGCATCTGCTACAAAACCATGGTGCTTGCCTACGGAGCAGTGAGGGGAACGGCAACTCCTTACCTTAAGGCTGTGTAACCAGGGGATGGATAACTCTGCCAATAGTCCTCTACATCCCCTCAGGTTCTCCATCTATCCACCCCATAGATATATCCCCACCAGACTGAGGGAGGATTGGATAGCTCTCAACCAATCACATAGATCTTTACATATGGGAATTATTTCTGCCAATCACATAGGCTGTGTCCGGAATGGCAACATATTCCCTATATAGAATATCACTGCTAGTAGTGCACTATTTAGGGACTAGGGTGCTATTCCAGATCCTTATATCTACCTGCTTACCAAGCACAGTGAGTGAACCAGTGTCTGAATGGTAGAATTCTTTCTTACTGTGCTTGGTAGGCATCCCTCAAACCAGACAGAGCTTCTGTATATTTAACACAACAGAGGAGTTCATTTTACAACAAAGGAGTTCACATTAGCTCTTGTCTATTATTATATTATATATATATATATATATACAGTGCCTTCGGAAAGTATTCAGACCCCTTGACTTTTTCCACATTTTGTTACGTTACACCCTTATTCTAAAATTGATTAAATTGTTATTTTTCCTCATCAGTCTACACACAATACCCCATAACGACAAAGCAAAACAAGTTTTTCAAAATGTTAGCAAATGTTAAAAATTCAAAAAAATTATGAAATATCACATTTACATAAATATTCAGACCCTTTACTCAGTACTTTGTTGAAGTACCTTTGGCAGCGATTACAGCCTCGAGTTTTCTTGGGTATGACGCTACAAGCTTGGCACACATGTATTTTGGGAGTTTCTCCCGTTCTTCTCTGCAGATCCTCTCAAGCTCTGTCAGGTTAGATGGGGAGCGTTGCTGCACAGCTATTTTCAGGTCTCTCCAGAGGTTCGATCGGGTTTAAGTCCGGGCTCTGGATGGGCCACTCAAGGACATTCAGTGACTTGTCCCGAAGCCACTCCTGCGTTGTCTTGGCTGTGTGCTTAGGGTTGTTGTCCTGTTGGAAGGTGAACCTTCACCCCAGTCTGAGGTCCTGAGCGCTCTGGAGCAGGTTTTCATCAAGGATCTCTTTGTACTTTGCTCCGTTCATCTTTGCCTGGATCCTGACTAGTCTCCCAGTCCGTGCCGCTGAAAAACATCCCCACAGCATGATGCTGCCACCACCATGCTTCACCGTAGGGATGGTACCAGGTTTTCTCCAGATGTGACGCTTGGCATTCCAGCCAAAGAGTTCAATCTTGGTTTCATCAGACCAGATAATCTTGTTTCTCATGGTCTGAGAGTCTTTAGGTGCCTTTTGGCAAACTCCAAGTGGGCTGTCTTGTGCCTTTTACTGAGGAGTGGCTTCCGTCTGGTCACTCTACCATAAAGGCCTGATTGGTGGAGTGCTGCAGAGATAGTTGTCCTTCTGGAAGGTTCTCCCATCTCAACAGAGGAACTCTAGAGCTCTGTGACCATCGGGTTCTTGGTCACCTCCCTAACCAAGGCCCTTCTCCTCCGATTGCTCAGTTTGGCAGGGCGGCCAGCTCTAGGAAGAGTCTTAGTGGTTCCAAACTTCTTCCATTTAAGAATGATGGAGGCCACTGTGTTCTTGGGGACATTCAATGCTGCAGACATTTTTTGGTACCCTTCCCCAGATCTGTGCCTTGACACAATCCTGTCTCGGAGCTCTACGGACAATTCCTCCGACCTCATGGCTTGGTTTTTGCTCTGACATGCACTGTCAACTGTGGGACCTTATATAGACAGGTCTGTGCCTTTCCAAATCATGTCCAATCAATTTAATTTACCACAGGTGGACTCCAATAAAGTTGTAGAAACATCTCAAGGATGATCAATGGAAACAGGATGCACCTGAGCTCAATTTCGAGTCTCATAGCAAAGGGTCTGAATACTTATGTAAATAAGGTATTTCTGTTTTTTATTTGTAATAAATTTGCTAAAATTTCTAAAAACCTGTTTTCACTTTGTGATTATGGGGTATTGTGTGTAGATTGATGAGGAAATTGTTTTATTTAATCCAACATTTCTGGGATTTTTTATTTCAGCTCATAAACCATGGGACCAACACTTTACATTTTGCTTTTATATATTTTTTCAGTGTAGTTTAGTATGACTTACAGTTCAATTTGGCTATGTTCTTCTCTCTCTGAGATTTATAACTTTGACTGAAAATCTGATTGAGTGTTTGTGTTTTTCTTTCCATAATGTTTTCTTGTTTCTCTGTGAACAGTAGATGAGGAGAGTCTGTCTGTCTGCCTGTTTTCAAGCTCTCTGTCTGCCTGCACGTCTGTCTGTCTGTCTGTCTTCAGACTGTCTGCCTGCATATGTGTCTGTCTGCCTGTCTGTCTGTCTGTCTGTCTTCAGACTGTCTGCCTGCATATGTGTCTGTCTGCCTGTCTGTCTGTCTGTCTGTCTTCAGGATGTCTGCCTGTCTGTCTGTCTGTCTTCAGGATGTCTGCCTGCCTGTCTGTCTGTCTTCAGGCAGCCTGTCTGCCTGTCTGTCTTTAAGCTTTCTGTCTGCCTGCCTGTCTGTCTGTCTAACTTCAGGCTGTCTGTCTGTCTGCATGCACGTCTGTCTGTCTGTCTTCAGGCAGTCTGTCTACCTGTTGTATGTCTGCCTGTCTGTCTTCAAGCTCTCTGTCTGCCTGCCTGTCTGTCTGTCTTCAGGCTGTGCGTCTGTCTGCCTGCCTGTATGTCTGTCTTCAGGTTGGCTGTCTGTCTTCTGGCTGTCTGTCTGTCTGTCTGTCTTCAGGCTGTCTGTCTGTCTTCAGGCTGCTCTCTACCTCTCTTCCTCCTACTATCCACTGTCATTCTTGAGCAGTAATGAAGCACAAACGCATCAAGGGTAGTCATTACCTTCCATTAAGAGATTTATACTGTACTGCAGGTACAACTATCAGGTTGTCTATACAGACCACACCCTCTCTGCTTCTTTCATAGAGGGATGGAAACACTGTTTGTGTCCAGACATTCTCCTGGTCTGGCTGTGCCAGTCTGTGCAACTCTCCCCCTGTAGCAGGATATACACTTGGTCTGGCTGTGCCAGTCTGTGCAACTCTCCCCCTGTAGCAGGATATACTCTTGGTCTGGCTGTGCCAGTCTGTGCAACTCTCCCCCTGTAGCAGGATATACACTTGGTCTGGCTGTGCCAGTCTGTGCAACTCTCCCCCTGTAGCAGGATATACTCTTGGTCTGGCTGTGCCAGTCTGTGCAACTCTCCCCCTGTAGCAGGATATACTCTTGGTCTGGCTGTGCCAGTCTGTGCAACTCTCCCCCTGTAGCAGGATATACACTTGGTCTGGCTGTGCCAGTCTGTGCCGCCCCTCCCCCTGTGGCAGGAGATCCTCCTGATCTGGCTGTGCCACCCTCCCCCTCTGGCAGGAAATACTGTTAGTCTGGCTGTGCCAGCTTGTGCCACCCTCCCTCTGCAGCACTACCACCACCCCATCATCTAAGTAGCCCAGTGGCAGTGCCACCCCCTCCTGAGGAATCCTAATTAAGAAGGAAGCGGGGAAGCAGGGTTGTCTCTTTAAGGCAACCTCTGGCTGACAACTTGTTTACCAAAGCTATTTTCGACCCACTCTGCAGTACCAGGCAGGGCACAGACAGGCAGAGGGATGGAAGAGGAAGAGAGAGGCATACACACTCACACAAGTACTACACACACACACACACACACACACACAGACACACACACACACAACTGGTAATGCTGCAGTGGTATGAGATAAGAGAAACTGTAAAGCAATGACCACCCAGTCCAATGCCTACTGAAACGATAAGCCTGACAACTGATAATGTCCAGCTTCCCCCCAACACACACCACACACACCACACACCATACGCTGACAGAAACCCAGATGTGCCTTTCCTCTTCTGCAGCTGACTGGTAGTCAGTGAGAATCAGTGTGTCTCCAGTCAGTGTTTTATAATAGGGTTTATACTTAGAGCAGGACACGTTGTCATCTATCCTCCAGGACACTACCACCCACTAGGTCAGGGGCAGAGGGGCTGGGAGAGAGGGGGGGGGTCCTGGTGTGACCCTCATCTGTTCCCTTTCCTTGGGGCTCTCCATCCCTCCATCCCTCTCTCTTTCAGAGGGAATGTTGACAACCACAGAACCTCTGGAGACAGATAATTCCACAGAGTCAACGGCTCTGGAATGTTGAGGTCATTTCTTTCTAGTGTTCTAAATAAACATGATGATAGCCACAGCATCATCATTACCAACCAACCAGACGGGGCTGAACACAGGCTATTTGGGAGTTTTTGGAGGGCATCCACCACATATATAGCATTTCTATTTTGAAATGTCTCTGTAATCTAATGCAGGGTTATGTTGTGTGGTTGTTATTATTATTTGTCCGATGGATGAGCGTTGGTTATCACAGTAGAAAGGATTCTCTCTCTCTCTCTCTCTCTCTCTCTCTCTTCTCTCTCTCTCTCTCTCTCTCTCTCTCTCTCTCCTCTCTCTCTCTCTCTCTCTCTCTCTCTCTCTCTCTCTCTCTCTCTCTCTCTCTCTCTCTCTCTCTCTCTCTCTCTCTCTCTCTCTCTCTCTCTCTCTCTCTCTCTCTCTCTCTCTCTCTCTCTCTCTCTCTCTCTCTCTCTCTCTCTCTCTCTCCGTGTATGTGTGTCCACAGGGGTAATCCGTGCCACT
Organism: Coregonus lavaretus; assembly: GCF_964263955.1. NCBI lineage: Eukaryota > Metazoa > Chordata > Actinopteri > Salmoniformes > Salmonidae > Coregonus > Coregonus lavaretus. Next base: position 90,949 of record NW_028163724.1, read on the forward strand.
CGGTGCCTTCTTGTCAGAGATTGAGTTGATCTGTAAATGTCAGGTTCAGAGTGTAGATGTATCAGTCTCTCTATACCACACTGATAAACCAACCAGCTGGCCTTCACAACCACAGGCACACTGACAAAGGAACGCCTACACACAGACACACCAATCTCACACAAAGGATCACACACACAAGCAGGTGGACGCACACGGACATTAAGGCACACACATGTGCACAAACCAAACACCATTAGCTATAGTTAATAACACCATTAGCTATAGTTAATAACTCCATTAGCTATAGTTAATAACTCCATTAGCTATAGTTAATAACACCATTAGCTATAGTTAATAACACCATTAGCTATAGTTAATAACTCCATTAGCTATAGTTAATAACACCATTAGCTATAGTTAATAACACCATTAGCTATAGTTAATAACTCCATTAGCTATAGTTAATAACCCCATTAGCTATAGTTAATAACACCATTAGCTATAGTTAATAACACCATTAGCTATAGTTAACAACACCATTAGCTATAGTTAATAACACCATTAGCTAAAATTAATTGCACATTTGTGGTGATTTTTACTGTAAATCTCTCTCTCTCTCTCTCTCTCTCTCTCTCTCTCTCTCTCTCTGTCACAGTTCAACAGTGGCAGTGTGACAGCTCAATGGAGACTACGTCTCTCATTAGCTCTTAATGTTAACCATGGATCAGGTTTCACCAGGAA